>NC_056737.1:1285933246-1286115746 GCF_019279795.1 Protopterus annectens
TCCAAGCCGGTCACAAGCGGTGTCCCACAGGGCTCAGTCCTGGGCCCCTTCTTGTTCGGCATCTACTTTTCAGAAGTGCGGGCAAACATAGGAGGATTGTGGCTGACAAAGTTTGCAGATGACTGCAAACCGGGCGCCATAGTTGAAAATCCATCAGACACAGATATCCTTCAGAGAGGTCTCATAGAAATGGATAACTGGTGCCAGAGCCATGGCCTTAAGCTAAACGCCAAAAAATGTATAGTCATACCCTTTGGTAAAAACAAGGAAACCCCAAGTTACCACATAGGTGGCAATCCATTAAGCACAGAAGAGGTTATCAGGGACCTGGGGACCCAAGGTGACAGTAACCTTTCTTTTGACACTCACATTGCCAAAGTGGTTAGGAGGACCTTCTACATTGCCCACCTGATTATGAAGGGATTCACATCCAGATCAAGGGAGGTCATTGTTCCCCTGTACTCTTCACTTATCAGACCAATGATTGAGTACAATGCCCCATTCGGAATGTATCTTACCCGACACCTGCAGCAATTGGAAAGACCCCAAAAGTTCCTCACCAAAGGGATAAAGGGGCTCAAAAATATGCCACATGCTGCCCGACTGAAGAAACTCCATCTCTATTCAGTCGCATACCGTCTGCTCAGAGGTGACCTGTGCCTGACATACAAGGCCATGTCCAACCCAGAATTAATGGACATGCTCCACCTCAAAAAATCCAAATCAACCAGAGCCACAAGAGCAAGAGACTTAAACCTCAACACGGATATAAATAGGACATGCTGGAGGGACAGATTCATCACCCAGAGACTCCCTATGCTGTGGAACAGAATCCAGGTCCATGTGAGACAGAGCACCTCGCTGGCTCTGTTCAAGAAGAATCTTGACCAGTGGGTGGGAGATTGTAGGTTTACCCCGGGGATCATCTCTGTATCACTGCTGGACAGAGGCACGGCAAACTAATGGGTATAGTATTCTTCAACCTAAGGGGTGGTGAAAGCCACACAACTCTGGCTAGGCTTATACATGCCCTAGGGCAGATAGCCTAGTATGAACCTATGAACCTATGAACCTATGATCAGACATTTTTTCAGTAGAAGTGTTACTTGCAGTGAAAATGGCAGAACCTGAGGTAAATCTGTAATTATCTTCTAGACTACCACAAGTATTATGTCAGAGTTTCTGTAATGAGCATAGTCTGGTAACATCGTGTTTTCCATTTGTTACAGTAATCACTGTCCCTTTTATTTATTGTTTTATTTTTGTAGGGTTCCAGACTGAATACGGTGTCATGATTCTGCTGCCTTCCAGTTTTCACCAGCTCAGTCTAACCTCTGTAAAAAGAGTACTTATTTACTCTCTTCTACCAGTCCATTTGCTTATCCTGTCTTTTCTTCATAGTGTCTTTTTTCTAATTTCTTCATCTTTTGTCCTCCTTGACATGGTCACACAGTGTATCCTGTTCCTGAAGGCTTATTTGAATAGAGAGCTGGTCAGTGTAGCCTGACCAGCAGAATGATCAGAAGCATACATTTCAACGTCTTAGAGCCAGAAATCTGGACAAAGCCATCAATAAAAGTGGGACAAATGCCCAAAAATAAAGACAATTTTTAACCATTGCTCTTACACACTTAGAAATTTGATAGGTGCTGCGGTAGCATTGTCGCCTCACAGTAAGACGTTGTCCTGTTCGATTCTCAGCTAAAGCATCTTCTGTGTGGAAACATGCGTGAATGGGCGTACCTTAATTGAAGGTTGTACGTCAGGGCTGGCAACTCGGGATGTAAAAATCTGCTGCCAATCATTAGCAGACCGGAGTTCCGTTGTGGCGACCCCTAACTGGGAAAAAGCCAAAAGATACAACAACAACAACAACAGGTTTTGCACTAGCATGAATTTTCTGACGGGTATGAAGTCTAAAAGTCAAATGCTTTTTATTATTTTCTAACTTCAGTCTTAAATGATTTGCCACTAACTTGTCAAAAAACACAATTTTATGAAAAATGGGCCAAACATATGATGCAAAAATCAGGACAATCTGAAAAAATCTGTACAGTTGAGAGGTATGTATCAGATGCTCCACAGGCTCTTAGCATACTGCTCAGCAGTGGTCTAAAGTGTCCTTAGAATTGGCAGTCTTTAGTCCCTTGCTGATGTTCTTCTTGAGGTGTTACACTAGCTTATTGATTTCTGGTCAAATCAGACTCACTTTTTTATCTTAATATCTTAGTACTCATGCAATTCTTTAAGACTTATTAATACCTTAGTACTCACACAATTCTTTAAGACTTTTTAATATCTTAGTACTCACGCAATTTTTTAAGACTTATTAATATCTTAGTACTCATGCAATTCTTTAAGACTTATTAATACCTTAGTACTCACACAATTCTTTAAGACTTATTAATATCTTAGTACTCACGTAATTCTTTAAGACTTATTAATACCTTAGTACTCATGCGATTCTTTAAGACTTATTATTATCTAAATACTCATGCGATTCTTTAAGACTTATTAATATCTTAGTACTCACGCAATTCTTTAAGACTTTGACTGCTAAAGGATGGACTGTTGTCAGTCCTCTGGCCTGACTCTCTCTCACTGGTGGCTATATAACAATTAACTTTAAATAATGATGATCAATGTCTACTAATAAGTGTTCTTCTTTTTTATAGTGATTGATAAATTTAATAAACAAAGTTCTCTTTCACAGTCTTGGACATTCTGATAGTCTAAATTTGAACCAACTTTTATTCCTGTGCATTGGGCTAACACTACAATCTACATTTAGATGATATTGATTCATGGTGTCTTTTCATGCTTGATAAAGCCTAACAGACATTTTAAGCTTGGAGCAGTTTCTTTTAAGATCTACACTCCATGAAGCACCTGTCATATGAAATTAGTAGTTTTTTCTTAGATTGTTGCCATAAAAGGACCATGATCAGGTTTATGTGTTAACATACCAGTTCTGCTAAGACCTTTCTTGGTCTGTATTCATGAATGGTCTCTGCTTGGGTGAAACTCAACCCTAAATCTGAAAAAACTGCTTTGGATTTCTGGGTTATGATAACACCATTAATGGAAGCCTTTTTGTCTTCTTTGGTTTTGATAGCAGAAGCTCCGACGAATTGTAAACAAGGAACTGAACTGGCACATGATTTCATAAGCATGACTGCTGATGTTTTTCTAATCTTTGAAACAAAAGCTACCTGCTACACTGCAAAAGAAAAGTGCAGTCTAAATATGTCTGAAGGATATGTGTTTTCCATGCTTAACTAGTTTATTGTTTTCATGCTGTCCCCTCAATAAAAAATGGTAACTTATGCAAAGTCACACTATAACAGTGACTGCTAATCATTCAAACAAATTTAAATAGGAAAGAGAAACAAACCTTCAGCCACTTCTATGGCCTATGACCTTTCTTTCCTTAATCATTAATTCTTGATGGCATGAAGAGGCATGCATGAAAAACTGTTTAAATGGTTTACAGTTTAACTCTGAGAAATCACTTTTCATGGCACCAATTGTATAACAGTTGATAAAGGCACTAAGCAGGCAAAAAAACTGAACTTTGAATGTGACGGTGAATTAAGCAGCTCACATAAATAAGAGCGTTATTTTAGAAAAGCACCAGGAGCAATGAAATGGACAATTGTTAAGTGTAGCATAGATGACTGATGGTCATTGTTAGCATAACAAACATGAACTGCCCAGCAAGGTGTAGCACAAAAGGAATTGCTAATTAATCTTTTAAAATATGTTCATGTAATAATAGAATACTCGCAACCAAAAACTGGGATATGTTAGAACTGACTTCTAATATATGAATTTATCATACCCCTTCCTAAAAGAGAGGGCAACCTTACGGAGTCTTTCAAAGTAGAGTAGCCCTATGTACATTTCTCTAAAAGTGTATTCTATAAACACAGCTTGTTTTGACTTAGACCTTTGAAACACTACAGGCAGCTGACAGGTAGGAAGCCTGTGTTAATGAACGTGACACATGCTTATTCAAGGGTCTATATCAGAAGATCGAAGTTTCCAGACTTCTAATCTGATATGGTCGACACCATATGATCGAAGTCTTGAAACTTTGAATCTTTTAACAGAGATCTCCATACAGCATGGAAAGGGAAGATTTCCCTTTTCTGCACTGTAGTGAGATCTCGGAGTTGGTATATTTAAATAGGGGGGAGTGTGGGGGGTGAAGGGGGGCTTGCCCCCCTGCTTAAAGCGTTTAAATGGTTTGTTTTTGTAGGTTGTTGTGTTTTATTACATTGTCAGTGTTTCAAAACTTCGATTATATGGTGTCGACCATATCAGATTCGAAGTTTTGAAACTTCGATCATGTAATATAGACCCCTTGTTCAGCTCTTGGCAAAGTGTTTGCTGCATGAAATGTAGAATTTCCTCTTCACAGGATTACATTTCCTAGTCTATCTGACAGGTGTATCTCATGGATTTCTCTCATTACCATGGTCCCAAAGGAGAAACCTGCATCCAGCTTACTTTCTCTCCTGACTCAGACACATAGAGCTCAGCTGATTAGGGCACTCTGAATTCATCTCTGCAGAGCATGCAATAACTTTGCATGTTTTTCAGGTAAAAAAATAAAATCAAGCAAAAGTAAAAGATTAGTGAAAAAAGATATGAAAGTCATTCATGATGATCTCTGACACTGAAATAACCATAAAATCAAGGTGTGAAAATCAAACATCCATTCTATTACCCCCACCCCAATACCCACAAGTCTTGATCTATATGTATTATAAACGAGTAATTAAATATGGAGCACAGATGTAAATGAAACGTTGACTCTATTCATTACTGAGATTACACCACCACATTTATGTTGGACCATTTTCACTTATTATTTACTCGGATATAAACTGTTTGAGGTTGTAAGCAGCATATGAAATTGTTATTTTAATCATTGGGAAAAAAATCATGTTTTACCTCATGGATTTTTAGATGGTCACACAGACTGTTCAAACAAGAATACTGAGAATTTTTGAGCTTTGCACAGACTGCTATCCCTAAAAAAATAGGTCACATAGCATGGTAACACTAGACTAAAACAGTGAAACTACCACCATTGCATTATTTCATTTTGCCTTAGAGTGTAAAGCACTGAAATATGTTATGCTGTTTTAATTCTGTTTTTCAGTTTACCTCTCTTGCAGTTCAGCAACATTGAACAAAATTCCACTGAAAGGGAGTTATGCAAGAAAGCAGTTCTCTATAACTTATCCATGAGTATATCAGAAATAAGAGTCCTACATTACAGTCTCTTCAGAGCTGTAAATGGCCATCTATATTCTTCCAAAACGCCTGTTCCCAAAAACAGAATTCCTGTTCCCAAAAACAAAGTCTCTGACCTTAAGGAAGTTGAAAGCAAATTTAACTTTATACTGAAGAGTGGCAAATTTAATGAGTATGGTGCTGTCCAGCCCAGTGTTTCTAGGAGGTAGTTGGTATTAGAACATTACATTGCCCATGTCTACCTTTCTAGAAAGAGATGCACCAAGAAATATTGCATTTCAGGGATGAAACCACTTCTGCAAATATACAGATGTTTAAAATGTGCATTGATCCCAGAACTTTAAATATCCCTTTCAATGAGGTACAGCAACCTTGGAGTTTTAATACTTGAATAAAGTAGGTGCACATGCCTCCTACATGGGAAGTGTGCAGGGCAAATTTTGCTTAATTCAGATTGAAATGGAATTTTTACAAATGGTCAGCAAACACAAGTCCTAGAGACATTGTCCCATGAACCTGGAGTCTATATGGATTTTCAGAAGAGGTGAACTACTATAACTACTGTAAGTAGATAAATACAAACCCTGACTGTAGATCTTTTTTAGTTTTTTACTGGTTCCCCCTTTAACAAAAAGGCAAACTAGTTAACAATGTGAAATTTAAAGAGGTAGTATCAGTCTTTTTTTGTAGTGAGTCTTTCTTGTAACAATATTTTAACATACCTTCAATGGTAGAGATGTCCTTTATGTCCCCAATTATTTAAAGTCTCAGAAATTTAGGATACAACAAAGATGAACTACAGTTAAGATTTATGTGAGGAGGAAGGAAGATGCTATAAGCTCAATTCCCCCTATTCACTGACCCCATAACATGAGCTAGTAAAATTTATCTTGGCCTTTATTAAATGAACAACGTGAAGACAACTATGCAGTTATGTTAGAGGTGCAGTTGTAGTTGCTGCAGCCATGGCCTTAACTACCTCCACTGCCCCCCACTTTTTTTTTTGCTGTAATAGATGTGTCTCCTCTGGCATAGGATTAGTGTCTACAAAGTCCATTTCCCATTCAGTATCCTCTTCCTCAAGCTTTGCCATGTGCAGGTATCTGCTGGAATTGGCAGGAGTCCCCACTGTTTGCAAAGTTAAGGGGCTACTGCAGCCTCTCCTCACATATTGTTTTTCCCAGAGATTTTTCCTTAGTCTTAGGGGGCAGAATTAGCTTCATGTTAGTAATTCTCGTGCTGTTGCCCTGCTTATACACATTACCTCTCCTATTTTCAGCTTCAGGTAATGCTCTGCTTTTTAAGTTTGACTGTTACACTACAAATTTAACAATTCGGCCCCAATTCCCTAGCAGCACCTAGACCAGTATTCATAATTTATTTGTTTATACAGTTTGTTAACTGGGTCAGAGCACTGATCCCATTGGACCCATTTCAGTCTCAGCCCAGAATATGAACACATTTCAAATGGAAAAAATAAAAATAATTTATACAATACAAAAATTACAGTACAAACAAAAGAATAGTTAATATACAACAGACAAAATGGCTTATGAAGGTAGTTAGCAGAAACCACTATGTACAATGTTTACATCAGAGTGGTGACATACTATACATTAGAGAAGAGGCACTATAGTGAAAATGATAGGTAGTATGTGTCAGAGATTAGGGAGACTCGGTCATGTGACCTGCAGCACAGCATTTACAAGCCACTTGCACTGTGAAATGTTCTTTAAGTTGTGTCCAAAAGAATGAGGAGTTAGAGAGGAAGATCCCTCCAGAGCTTGGATAGGGTAGAAAAGGAGTGGTTAGAGCACTGAAGTGCTTGCAAGAGAGACCCTGACTGGCTATGAGGTCTAAAGTTATATGACAGAGGCTGTTTAAGCAAGCTAAAGGAAAGACAAGGGCATGACTTTTTTTCAAGAGCTGGAAAACATTGTGAGCCAAGGAACAGATTGGCTCATGGCTGAATCGGCAGCCAGTTAGTGTGAGACAGTGGTGTTCATAATTTGGGAAATGGTAATGAAGCGGCAGATGGAGTTGGAGATTGTTTGAATGGTGGTACATTTGGTTTTGGAGTTGGATGTTACAAAATGTTGGCAGTACTCAAGGTAGATAAGAAGCATCCCTTTACCAACAGCATTTCTTGCTGGACAGGAGATTTTGATGGCCCAAAAGTGCAGGGAGTTTATCCTTTTCTCATTGTTTTTGAGATGATGGTGGCAGCTAAGTGAGGGATCAAGCCAGACCTCTGGGTATCTGAAAGTGTTAACCTGCTCAATGGCATTATTAAGGCAATCAAGAATAAGCCGTGTTCTGGGTTCTTCTGCCTTTTAGTGGAGGTTCTGAACAGTCTTACTGTTTGAGAAGTTAAGTAATTTTTCTTATTGAGCCATTTAATAAGGGAAAGGAAATAATTATCTAGATCATATTGAATTGAGTGGGTTGTGTGGTTGGAGCAGAATATAAAAACTTCATGCTAAAATTTCAGGGTAGGTTCATATTTTTCCCTGGATATTTCTCAATGAGCTCATTTAATAGGTGAGGAAGAGTTTCTTTTTAGTTACTTGGAGTGTTCATGCTTGCTGAATTTTACTAGGTCATGCTTCTCTACAGCCACTGATAGCCTAATTAAGCAAAAGTTATTCCTTTGCACCCTGTTTTCGAGATCCTCCATCTTAGTCTCTAACTTTCTGTAGAAATCAGCCAACTTCCCCGTCTGATGAGTATGTTTGCTCAGTAGATGGTGGTGTTCCAGAACAGTCTGTAGCTGCATCTCTAACTTTTTGTGGGGAACTGCTATTTCCACCTTGATTCTTCACCCATAGCACAGTGTCTTTGTATTGTATTTGTGACTGCTTGCCAACAGCTTTATAGTAAGAAGAATGAGTTTTAAATCAAAGTGCCTTCAGTGGTGCCCTTACTGACTCCTGCTCCTTTCCCCTTTGATTTATTGACCTTTGCTTCTTGTTGCTCCTCCATGTGACACTGAGATGCTAAGTCGTTCTGCATTCTGATGAGAAGCAGGTGGATGGAACAAGAAGCTTGACCCAAACAAGTTAATGCATCTTCAGAGATTGAATAATCCACAACTGAGGGTTGCAGTTGTATAAGCAAGCATTTCTTAAGAGTTTAATTCCCATGAGACAGCACTCTCAGTTGCAAATTATTTCACCCATACACATGCACGCCTAGTAGCCCACTTCATACTTTTTTTTTTTTTTTTTATAACATAGTTCTTCCATTTAATGTTTCAGTCTTGCTGTATCATATGCAGTTGTTGTTGGAGGAATATTTTACATCTATAATGTAAGTTAAGTAATTATTTAATGTCTACACAAACACACACACATGTATACCCAGCAGTTGCAGTCAATTTTTTTGAGTGAATACAGCTATGATGTCTCACTGTGATCAAACAAATGAAAAAAAAAACATAGAATGCAAGTTTCTGCAATCCCCATGCCTCTTAATTCTCACTGATTTTGCCACAAAATTCTGCTCTGTCCCTGGTAGAATGTTTAATTTTCTGATAAATCACTGAGGATTGCAGTCAGTCAATAATGGCAGACGCAAAGTAGGTATGTGCTGTCTGATTTTCTCTCTGTCTCTTGATCAATCTGTCTTTCACTGTCTGTCATATGCACAGAAGCACAGGGACGGATACACACACAGACACACACACACACACACACACACACACACACACACACACACACACACACACACACACACATGCACGAGCATTAATTTATTTTATTTATTTAATCTTTAAAACATTTATACTCTCTAAACAGCAGAGCTGCTTGCCTTTTTTCTCTCTCTGAGCTTCACATCCACTTAATATACTGCTATGAAGCAGCTGACTCGTTTTTACTGGGCATTACCAAACATTAACACTGTGTTGGAGAACATTCATTCTCTAGTCAGAGTGTACGATTCGCCCATTGTCTAAAGATTACTAAAACACACTTACTATGTTTAGTTAGTATGTCATATAGACTGCATTTCTAACTATGAGGATGAAAGGATAAGGAGCAGGTGAATCATAAAGTGGTACTTAAAAATAATGGGTCTGGAAAAAATTAGATCTCCTTGTAAATCAGCTTATGAGTACTCTGATTTTGTGCTCTTGGTAGATAGGTCATCCTGTGAGGGAGTAAATATGCAGTACAGAGTAAAACATGAATGTCTGTTAAGTAGGATTTTTGTTTTGGTTAGGAAAGAGGTGCTAGTACTGATTTATACTTACAGTAGGGTTACTTCTAGGGTTCTGGTATCTCTGATTTTAACTTCTACAAATGATTTGGTGATGGTGATGAAAACAAAGCAGTAGACACAGGAAAATGTCTATATTACAGGAGAATTTAAGTAAAACATGGATTTTTTTTTAGTAAAAGAGAAATGGTACCATTAAAATAGGGAATATTCTGTTGCAGTTATCACAGAGGAATATGGTTATGAGTGGTTTCTGGCCCAGAAATTGTAGTTTATTGGCCATTTGGGCAGTTTTTTCCATCTCTTTCAACTTTCTGGTTTAAAAGCCCACATTTACACTTTTCCCGCTTTTCCTGTAACTTGGCTAGTCCAGATACAGATTTGCTGTATCCAGGACTGTATGTAAGCTTCTGAGCCCCCCCAAGCCTTTCTGTGTTGGAGGGAAGCCTTCTAGCTTATCAGTGGGAGTGGTAAGCACTAGGTAGCCTATCTACCACAAGAGGATTGGTTTCTGGCCCAGAAATTGTAGTTTATTGGCCATTTGGGCAGTTTTTCCATCTCTTTCAACTTTCTGGTTTAAAAGCCCGCATTTGCGCTTGTTTCCCACCTTTCCTGTAACTAGTCTAGTCCAGATACAGACTTGCTGTATCCAGGACTGTTTGTAAGCTTCTGAGTGGTGCCAAATTCTGCTCTTCAATTTTTCCCTTGATCTGCTAGTTCTCTCCTCTGCTGCATTTTTACTAACTCATTAGTCTACCACTTTACCAGACTTCTTGTAGCAACTATTGTAGCACACAAAAGTGCTACCAGCACAAAATGTTCTACAAGAAAACAGCTCCAGTACTTATTATAAATGCCCACCCCTCCTGGTGTGTCTAAAGGTCAATTCCCTGTACTTTCTCTTATTAACCTGGTGAACTTGGGCATCCTGAGGCAATGTAGCAACTGCTTCATGTACACTGACAACCCTATCTTCTTATCTCCCAACACTCAGACTTGCGAGAGATGCACTTATATATACCAGGTGGAAGTCACGCACTCTCCAGCCAAGACCAGAATAGCTTGTCAAGAGGAGAAGGTCAACACCTGCACCACACCACATGGAACACATAGCCCTCCAGAACACACACCCGCACTGCCTTTACATAAAAACACCAGACACACACCTATCTTCATGGAGGCTCTCAATAAAAATCTACCCAAACAGCAGAGACCTCCAAGGCAGAAACAAACTTGACCACCACCTACACAACACTAATCACAAGACATATAACTCTCCTAAACAGTGTGCCACTCAACCAAAGACCCTAAGGCAAAACAACATGCCCAACACACTAGTCATAGCGGACTCGATAGTGAGGCACACTGATGTCCCACTCACCAGGTTGAATAAGGATAAAGTAACAATCAGCTGCCAGTCAGGTGCCAGGATCCATCTCATAATGCACGCACTCAGGTCCCTCAACAACTGGTACAAATATGAGTGTGTCATACTACATGTGGGTCTGAATGACCTGAGGCATACCTCCTTGGACTACATGAAAAGAGACATGGAGGAGCTCTCGGATTATGTAGCCCAGGCGGGTATGACCCTAGCCCTGAGCAGCATCCTACCATCACCCAGAATGATACCACAGTACAAGCAGAAAATGATTGATTTCAACAATTGGCTAAGTTTCTGGTGTCATTCTAAGGGGATCCAGTATCTGTCTGCCTGGAATGACATGACAGACAGACCTCAATGCTTTGCCAGAGATGGCCTGCATCTGTCACTGCTGGGCTTCCAGATACTGGCCAAGGCTCTTTCCACCCCTATAGTGCCTTTTTTAGGTGGTGTTCCAAAGACCAAATTACCACCATAACAGCTACAAACAAATGAAATCTGAGGGTCATGCTGCTCAATGCTAGAAGTCTAAATCTCAAAATGCACTTGCTCGAAGCACTCCTTAAAATGGAGAACATCAACATTTGTGCTGTAACAGATACCTGGTTTAAGGCAGCAGAAAGCACCCCTGCAGTACCCAGCTATAACTCATTCCACACCGTTTGGCCCTAGAACTTGGAACAAAGCTCCAAAGGTGGTGGTGTTTCCATATTCATAAAGGATGCACACACCTCCAGACTGGTAGCCCAACATAACACCTTCAGAGATACTTCAGATGCAGCTAACATTGGGTAAGACAGCGATTCAGGTCATAGCCTGCTATAGGTCCCCAACCATGTCCCAAGACTCACACTCTACATTCCTAAGCACCCTGGAGAATATTAGGGTCCAACCTAACACTCTCATACTGGGTGAATTCAACTACCCCTCCATTAACTGGGAAAACTACTCATGTACGAATACACTTGCCCAACATTTCCTGGAATTCATTAATTCCAGTGCCCTGGACCAGCTCGTTCTTACCCCCACAAGAGGTAGCAACATCCTTGACCTGGTCATTACTAATATGGGCGACCATTGCTCTACGCCAATAGTCAACTCCTCCCTGGTTAGATCCGACCACAAATTAATCACCTTGGAAATCCACAACCCCCACCCCCACACAAAGGTAACCACCATGAAAAACTTCTCCAAAGCTAACTTTAGGCTCCTAAAACCAGAGGTGGCTAACTTCAAGGCAGCCATGCAAATGGAGAATAGTTGCATGACTGATGAATCATATACCAATGCATTGTATGAACATGTACACAAATGCATGGATCTCGCCATACCCAATAGAACCAAGATGCTCTCCTCCAAAAAAAGAAAGCCAATTTGGTGGTCCCCTGCCATAAACAAACTCTACAACAGAAGGAGGGAACTGATGCAGAATAAGATGACGTCCCAAGACTGGAAGAACTCCCTTATCAGCCTCAACAAAAAGTTAAGATCCCTCATCAAATCCTCTAAAGCTAGCTATGAAAACAGAATTGCAGCAGATAATAAAGACAACTACAAAGCCTTCTATAGTTATGTAAAGAATTTCCAAGGCAACACCCCAGATTTGCTCTGAACTACTACACAATGGTACCTCCTATACTGAGCCAACAGATATTGCCAATATACTGGCCAACAGATTCAGTGCCAACTTTACCCCTCCCCCCAAAGGATCAATCACAATACTGGTAGATTGCCAGGCACCCAGTATTACTGCTGCACAGATTAAAACAGCACTGTCCAAGGCCAAGAATTCAGATTCTATTGGACCTGACAATATCCCTGGCTGTGTTCTACATGAACTACATAGTGAACTGGCATCTCACCTGTGTGCCCTGTTCAATCACAGCCTCACCTCAGGCTTTGTCTCTTCCAAATGGTGCGCTGCTACAGTCATCCCTCTCCACAAAGGAGGAGAGACTACAGACCCAGGGAACTATCACCCCATTAGCCTGATAAGTCTGATATGCAAAGCTATGGAACACATCATCATGGACCTAATAAACAAGGCTATAGGGAATCTCCAAACTCTGGATCCCACACAGTTTAATTTTGTGAAAGGTAGATCATGCCTGCTCAACTTGGTCAACTTCTTTGAGTTAGTCACCAGAGCTGTGGATGAATAGCAAGGTGGTTCATACAGCCTACCTTGATCTGGCCAAGGCCTTTGATACCATTCCCCACTCAGGAATCATAGAAAAACTCACTAAGCTAGGCATCAACCCCTATATCACTAGATGGGTCGCAAACCTGCTCACAGATAGAACCCACAGAGAGAAAGTCCAAGTCAGACTGCCGACTAGTCACGAATGGAGTCCCACAGGGTTCGGTACTGGGTCCTCTCCTGTTTGGTATCTACTTCTCTGAAGTCTAGGCCAACACGAAAGGACTCTGGCTGACAAAGTTTGCAGATGATTACAAGTTGGAAGCTATTATTAACTCCCCAAGTGATGTTGACATCCTACAGAATGGCCTCACTGAGACCAATGACTGGTGTCAAAACCATGGCCTTAAGCTCAATGCCAAAAAATGTGTCGTCGTTCCCTTTGGGAAAAACCTAGTTCCCATTAATTACCACCTAGAAGGTGTTATTAGAGATCTGGGGACACAGGTTGACTGCAACCTCTCTTTTGATCACCGCATTGCCTCTGTGGTTAGAAAGTCCTTCTATGTGGCACATCTCATTACGAAGGGTTTTGCATCCAGGAAGAAAGAGGTCATTGTCTCCCTCTACTCTTCTCTCATTAGTCCAGTCATCGAGTACAATGCCGCAATTGGCATGTACCTCACTAGACACCTGCAACAACTGGAGAGGCCACAAAAGTACCTCACAAAGTGGATCCTAGGCCTTAAACATGTGTCCTGTATGGACAGACTCAAAAAACTACAACTATTCTTTGTCTCATATCACCTACTTAGAGGCAATCTCTGCTTGACTTACAAAGCCATGTCTGACCCAGCTCTGTTAGAAATGCTACATCTAAAGAAATCGCAATCCCTGCACACCACACACTCCAGAGACCTGAACCTCATTACTACAATCAACAGAATGTACTGAAGGGACAGGTTCATAACTCAGATACTGCCCATGCTATAGAATAGACTTCCCATACATGTCAAGCAGAGCACCTCACTGACCCTCTTCAAGAGAAATCTCAATGAGTGGATGAGAAATAGAAAATTCACCCCGGGGATAACTCCAGTTGCTCTACTCGACAGAGGCACTGGGAACTAAGGTTGGGTTGCACGATGTCAGTATAATCCTATGGCTAGGCCTAGTCACACCTATGAACCTATGAAACAAGCTGCTTACTGTAGTCCAGAGTCTACCTCCCCTGGCTTTTATCTGTCATCTGTGTGACTGAAAGCAAGTAACTTAACCAGACAGTCCTAGAGCAAACTTAGACTTTGAAACTCATTGATTCTTTGACAACATGCCTAGTAACTATCTTTGAACTTACATTTATCAGAAAGAAGAAATGACTGTTTTGGGGATAAGTTTTGGAGGCAAGAGATGTATAATAAAGGGGTAGAAGGACTGAATCTGACTAGACAGATATCTAGCATTTGGAAGATATTTAAGATAACACTGAATGAGAAAAACTTCAGTGGAGCAAGTTGCTGACCACACAAAACTAATACAAACGCTTTATTTGAAATAAAAAACAGTTTAGCACTTTCGTTCCTTCTCAGTTATGGAACTTCATCAGAACTGTTCTCAATGACTTGCTGCCTCAATTAAATAATAATTAAAACCATCACATGATCAAGATTAACCATTAAAAATCAAGCACCACTTAAAATAATTACGTGATTAAAAACAACTAAACATCATAATATTTTAGCTATAAAAGTGCAGAAATTGAACTAGAATAATTTAAACCAGGGTAGTTCATGGCATCAAATTTAATTTGTCGTTTTAATTCACTTAATTCAAGATTTTCATCCATAATAACCCCTCAAAAATCTCTAGTAACTTGTTCTATAACCAAGAATCCAAATTTGTGTGTGTTATACTCTATTATATGCTTACTCAAAGCATTAGTAGGTTTTTCTTTTTCTTATATCTGTCAAGTGTTCATACATTCATTACCTTAATTTTCTAGAAGTTTTGATGATATAAAATGCAGGACGTGAATTGCAGACTGCCAAATGCACTACATTTTGTGAATTGCAAGAATAGTATCCATTAATATTAAGTGATTGTCCCTTAATAATAAACTGTGATGCAATTATTACGTTGGGGCACTGGGAGGAGTGTCTGCATTTTACCACACGATTGCACCTCAAAATACCATAATTTTTGTTATGTTCTAAATATTTTTTTGAAAGCGTTTCCCTTTTTATAAATAATACAAGGACTTTGACCTACAATTTTCAACACTGAACTATCTGATTTAAAAAGATTCCAGTTTTGGTTCAAGATGTTGGCAATGGTCTTACTATCCAGTGAAAATGTGGAAACTAATAATTTATTATTTTCAAACTCCCTTCTATTGTTGATGATCATCAGAGTGTTATTTACTCATGTATTTTTATCTAATATAGGTAAATCTGTACCATTTCTTCTCTTAGTTTTTACCTCATTCATAATATCATTAACAAAATTAACAGGGTAACCTCTTTTATAAAACATGTGCCAAAGTCTCAGATTCCTTGTAAAATGTATCTAACTCAGTAACCAACCTAGCCAAGTGGACTAACTGTCCTTTTACCACAAACTTTTTTCTGATGGATTGGATGTAACTAGGAGTTTGAGAAGGTAGATGTTCTATGTATGTTAGAAATCTACCATTGGCTATATCCTTGGTTAACCCTATATCCAAATACACATTTTTTCTCTATTACTATTATGTGTAAATTGCAAAAAATCCACAGGGTTGTTGATATATGTAGCAAATTCTGATAATCATTCACTGGTGTCAACCCATAGAACAAAAATGTCTTCCAAAAACCATATGTAAAGCTTCCAACAATGTTGAAATTCACTGCTGGGTATACACAAAATTTGCAAATACTGGGGCACAAGCTGCTTCCAAGGCTACACCCATAACCTGTTTAAAAAAACTACCCTTCAAAATATATAAAATTATTTTTCAGAACAATCTCCATCAAAGCAGTTGCAGCATTGATTTTAGCGGAATGCCGTTTGCCCTGTCTAAACATTTCATCTTTGAACCATTGTAATCCCACATCATGTGGAATCACTGAATAAAAGTTATGCACAACAATAGTTACAAAAATAGCATCAGCTAGAAATTCTAGCTCATTGACTTTACTTAAAAAATGCCATGAATCTTTACACAAGTGTGATAAATTAACCAATCTATCCTTTAACATATGATCCAAACATTTTGCACTGTAATACATTTTTGACCTGATAGCATCAACTATCAGTCTAAAAGGTGGGTTGTCTAAGCACTTGTGGCTTTTGGGGGTGCCAAATCTCCCTGTTGTTACTGGATTATCATTCCTCATAAAGTCAAACCCACTTTTAGTTAACTGGCCTTGAAATAACATATCATTTAGCCACATATCTATTTTTGAAAAAGTTATATTAATTTTGTTTTGTGACACTTCGATGTATGTATTATCCAATAAGAATGCATTCATGCAATCAACATATTCTTCATTATTTGTTATAACCAAACCACCCCCTTATCTGGTTTCATAACCTTGATGATTTTGTCACAGCAGATATCTTTTAAAAGTGCTATTTCATTTTTACACATGTTATAAAATCTGTGCAAGGTTGATTTAAAAAATTCTTCATGTCTAACTCACAAGCTCTTTCAAACAATTGTATGCTGTGGTGTGTGTGTGTGTGGGGGGTTAAAACAGTTAGGTGTATGCAGGCTTATACTTGTATTATGAACTGAATTCCCTGAAAACAAGACTGCTAAATTAAGTTTGCAAGTAAACAACTTTATATCCAAACTAGCATTAACTAGTGTTTGGAAAATATTTACGGTATCATATCAGAAAAAAAATATATTTGTTGAATTCAATTATACTTAATCAGCTGTATTACAATGTAATTATTTTTAGATTTTTAGCTTGTCAAAGGAACAGGAGTTTACTGACTCAGTTGACTTACTATGGAAATAATTTGAACCCCATAAAGTACATATATCACTTAGATGAATAATGTAACAGTTTCAGATATGCACAAATGAATGCAAATAACAAAAGAGATTCTGTAGTGAAAAGATTTATCTAGCATCTATTATTAGAGAAGCTGTGTCTGATGAAAAATAAACATGTTTCAGAGAGAATGTGCCTGGTTAAATTTAAAGAAGATAAGTATAATAAAGTTGTATTGTGATGTATGCAGTTTATTTGGAAAGGGAGATGTGAATATATACTTTATATTAAGAGATAAAATAATACAGAAATGTCAGAGTAACTGCTTTGCTTATAGAAAGTAGAGTAGGTAAGTTGAAACAAATGGCTTATGTACATATGTATATATGTATATGTGTGTATATGCACACATTTGTACATTTTTTATATTTATGTAAATAAGTTTTGTAATTGTGTAAATATTTTTACTAGAGTTGATTAAAATGTAAAGATTCTTTACTCTTTTTTACTAAGTACTGATGGATGGTATACATATATCTGAACTACCATCACCTGAGGCAGATGGCACCTCAGTTTAATATCTCATCCAAAGGACAACAACTAAGTAAACCAGTAACTCCTCTTATGCTGAACTGCAGTGCTAGTATTAGAAATAAATCCAAATACCTGGTTTGGGAATGGAACATACAATCTTCTGCTCAAAGTGTTGAGCAAATGACACCAATTACTAAGAAAGTGATGAAACATTCAGGGCTATGGACATGATCATGAAGAAGAGGCAAAAAGACAAAAGATGTACATATTGATGTGGTTACACATGAATGTAATGCTAGCAATTATAGCTAAAGATAAGGGCTAGAAGAGGTGAAATGGAGAAGGTGGAGAGGTTTAAGAGGCTTTACCACCCCGCTGTACCTTAGTAATGACTACTAAACCTAACCTTAAACCTGTCCATCCCTCTAACCCTAATCCAGCCCCTCCACCTAGCACTATACCTTCCCTTAGAAAAATCCTTTCAGTAACACTGAAATCTCACCAAAAAATAAATAATAAAATAACAATCCAACCTCAGCAGAGGATGACCAACACTTTAATAAGAATAAAATAAAATAACACCACAATGATAAGCGCGTTTGTCTCACAAACTAGACTTCATCAGATAATCATATACCATTGCTTCATGCTTTAAATGCCCTTCTTCATCAGTTAATTAAAAAATATTCCAAGCTGTTAACCCTCAAGATACCAAAACTTTAAAATGTTTTGTGTGTAAAGTTGAATATGTTATACAAAAGTTGTATAAATTAAATACATATTATAGAGATGTGCTAGAATCCACAAACCAGTAAAAAAACACATAAAATAGGTAAAATAAGTATTGTACATCTAAAATTACACCTCTTTTTTGGAGAATAAAACCTTTATACAATAACTGCCTTCTCCTTAAGGACAGGTTTAAGGGATAAGTATTCATTAAGTCCAGAGGGTAAAATAGCATTCAGTATAAGCTGCCAAGCCAGTTCTAATGTCTAGTTAATTTTCAGACTGAATGCCATTTTACCCCCTGGATATCTCATGGTCAGCAAAGACAAAATAATAAAATAAATGCCCTGCTTATTGTATGTTTAGCTGTTATTATTGTATATGTAAATAACACCATCTGTTACAAAGACATAGCTTTAATTTAATTTAGAATTTGTTTGTGTTTGATTCTATTCATATTTAATTTAGGATGTGATTCTAATGTTTTGCAAAGCATACTGAGTGATTGGTTGATATTTTGATAAATATCACATTTGTTTAGAGACCTTGTATGCTTGTATTGCTGTACAATGCTAGTAAGATTATAAAATGTATTGGGTTTAAATAGGGATGGTGTAAGCTACTTTATCTTTGTGAGAGTATTATGGTATTCCAAAGCTCTAGCCAATGTCTTTTAAAGCAGAACAGTACAATATTCATTAGGGTAGATTTGCAGCACATGTAGCAATATTATTGTAGAATCTTTCTAACGAGAATCCTTGAGGATTAATAAAATCTTCTTGTCATCCCTTCACCTATTTTTTGTTTTATAACAGATTTAATTATTTAGTCAGTGCAGATCATCATGTGATAGTCTATGTTTTTCTTGAGATGTGGCGCTACATATCGCAGTACAGTCATCGGAGTGCTCTACTAAAATGACTGTTGCAAATTTTCTGCTCATGTCATTGATAATATATTGAAGAATAGAGGACCTAGAATGGATCCTTGTGGGACTTCTAATCTGACTGAATGGTATGACGAATGACTGTAATGCCATCACACACATTGTACTATTTCATTAACTTTTGAAACAACTGTTTATATTTAAATTTTCTAAACAATATAGTAGAGTTAATACAAAACTGTATCAAAGACTATAGATCTAAACCATGTAAACTACAACATGATCTTGATTATTTTAATTACTGACACACTATAAGGAAGAAAGAAGAACAGATTGACTGTTGCAAGCAGGTTGGAATCCATGTTGAGTATTAGCAATGTATTTTTTGTGAAGCAACCATGTTTCAAGAATTTTGGAAAATGGGGATAGAAATGTTGTAGGTCTATACATGGTTAGCTCTACAAAGGTTCTGCCTTTATAAAAGGGCATGATATACTATTGTTTCCATTAAAAAGGTTCATGTGCTTCTTTTAAGGATTGATTAGTGAGAATTGCCACTAAATAAGCAACTGAACCTGCAGCTACTTGCAGATACTTAGATGGAGTATTATCTAGGTCTGGTGTGGCACATATTAATTTTGTTATTTGAAATTTGAAAATTGAACATTGACATGCACATGTGGAAAATGTGGTCAGGATGGCATATGAAAAGAAAAATGTTCCACCTTCCATCCAAATGTACTACGCATTCCGTAACAATGCATGCTTCACAAGATCTGGTATTTAAATTCAACAAAGTAATTGTTCCAGCCAAGTTACATAGAAAAATAGTAGAGTCAGAGAACACATGTAGACCTTTATGATATGGATAAGTACAAACAGAGACAGAGAAAGAGAGCATGCAACATAATTTTGACCTAATATGCCACTTAAAACCAAAGTGATACTGAAAACTTTAAAGCAATGACAAAGAAACAATGTTATTTTGTGAAGTGTCAAGCATACCATAGAACAAATAGCTGTACATTTATTCCATTTCAAAAGCAGTCAGCATTCCATTGTTAACTATTATTCAAAATGTCAAGAGGTCATAAAGCTATGTGACACATTATCAAATTCAGTGAGTCATACAAACTACCAATTTTTTTTTGTGGGCCCATAAGATATGCCCAGTGAATAACCTTCCTGCATTCAAAGGACCCATTTGTTTTCCTTTTAGAATGGTAGTCCTCCAGACCACTTATTCCCCACCAGTGGAAGTAAAAGTCCAGGCATTTGGGAGAAGACCAGCCCACTGATCCTGCAGGGTGTCCTATCCCCATCACCTGAGCAATTTATATGATGCACAATCACTGTTTCTTTGGAGGTGCATCCTATGTACCATGCATGTGTAGGATGCTGGCTCAGTGCCTCATTACTATGTGGCAGACAATATACCTGTACTTTTGCAGATGTTGACCGTGCAGTGAGATGGGCTGCCTCCCAAACCACAGGATAAACAATCTAGTGTTATCCAGTCATGACTCCCGGTCAGTCCCTCCAGTGTCTATGTGGCTAAGCAAGAATAGGTCATCTTGGGTACAGTCAGGGCTTTATCCTTCTTTGACACACGTCAGGCAAAATTGTAAAAAAAAAAAAGGTGTAAAAATATGATGCCAGTTTGAGACAATGCTGCTACTTAGCTTTGTTTGAATGCACAGATACTCCACTACAGCAAATGGGTTACCACTTTTTCAGTTGATAATGGGAAGGAGAATGGAGACCAAGTTACATACATTATCAATGTTGTTACAACTAGAGTACATAACAAGTGTCAAATCAGCATGGCTAAAAGCTCAACTAAAGCAAAAAAAAGTTATTATGATAACTAAGCAAAATTATTGTCTACATTTCAACAAGGAGAAGTTGATAGGATCTAAAACCAAACAGAGCAACAATATGTTGCTACCATTAAATAAGCTAAACTCTTGAGATCCTACATTACTGAGTCCCTGAGATCTTACATTACCGAGTCCCTGAGATCCTGCATTACTGAGTCCCTGAGATCTTACATTACTGAGTCCCTGAGATCCTGCATTACTGAGTCCCTGAGATCTTACATTACTGAGTCCCTAGGATCCTACATTTCTGAGTCCCTGAGATCCTACATTACTGAGTCCCTGAGATCCTGCATTACTGAGTCCCTGAGATCCTACATTACTGAGTCCCTGAGATCTTACATTACTAAGTCCCTGAGATCTTACATTACTGAGTCCCTGAGATCCTACATTACTGTGTCCCTGAGATCTTACTTTACTGAGTCCCTGAGATCCTACATTACTGAGTCCCTGAGATCCTATACGGCTAAGCATAAGGATGGGTAGTAGTTAACAAATCCAAAACAAAGCAAAAAATAGCAGCCACATTCCTGGGTCAGGGCCCAAGTAAGATAAATCCAAATGAAACAGCAGCACTGCAGATGTTTTAAATCCAAAATTTATTGCAGGTACACAGGCCCAAAAAGAGAAATGGCCAATTTCATCAAGTTTAACCCAGCATCAACAGATTATTATGTTAACTCACAACAGAAAACATAAAAAATGGGATTGAGTATGATTACATGAGATGGACTATTTACAAGGAATCGGCACAAACACTGATCAGACAAACTGTCCCTGATTTACAGAACTGCTCTGAATATGACATTGTTTCAGTGAGTCTAATGTTCCTAATGTTTTTAATCTACCAGATTGTGAGGTTGCATTACCTGGCATGTCTTCATTACTGGGTATGATGTTTGCCACTTTCAGTGACTATAAAGTTTTGATTCTTGGAAGGCCTATTAAGACACATGGAAAGCCTATGCCACTTTTCTGATACCAAAGAGTGGTAACTATAGCTGTTACACATAATTGTGCACAGATGCATTCTTCAGACATAATGCAGTGTTACACAATCTGTTGTGTGATGGAAAATGATGGGTTCCTATTGAGTCATCAGCCGTAGTTTTGGCAAAGGTAAATAGACTGAAAGCTGTTTGCCAAAACTAATTAATGGTAGTGGGGCCTTTGTCTTTCTCCACTGTTATGCAACCTTGGAGTCAGTGTATATAAGTTAGGGGGTGTTGGGATGTCTCACTTCATGGGGGTGAAGGAGGGCTTGCCCCCGCAAAAAAAAATATATTTGAGGGCTGATGAAACTAGCTTTGGTGAATGGTTTTCAAGTTTTTTATGTTCACTGAAACTGCTGTTGCTCAGTCAACATATGTCCAAAAATGATAACCCTAGTCTAGTAAAGCATAGTATAGTCAATACACTGTGTTTTAAACATGGTCTTTACAGCATAAGAAGAAGGATATAATGTGTAAGGTGACAGCACCACTTTATTTGTAAGTATAAATAAGGATAACCTAAACATTGGGACCATGTCATTTTTTGTTGCCATGATGGTAAAGAGAATGGATGAATCTAATACTGGCTCCTGTATATCTGTATTACTACTCTTACTAATAGGTCCGTGTTAGATCTAAGAGAACT
Source organism: Protopterus annectens (assembly GCF_019279795.1). Taxonomy (NCBI): domain Eukaryota; kingdom Metazoa; phylum Chordata; order Ceratodontiformes; family Protopteridae; genus Protopterus; species Protopterus annectens. The sequence continues at coordinate 1,285,955,898 of NC_056737.1, forward strand.
CAAGTGCTACAGATGTGTGTAGTTAGGAACTGGAGTGCTGTGGATATCCTCACCAGAGCTGGATCCAGCACTAGGTAACCTAATTAGCTGCCTAATACCTGTGTTGGCAAGGGGGGTCCGGCTTCGTATAAAAAGAAAAAAAATATTCTGTAAATAAAAAGCCCCGGCCTTAGGACCTCGTGGAAGAAAGCACAGCAAGCATTAGGACCTTGCGGGAGAAAACACAACAAGCATTAGGACCATGCAGGAGAAGTTCCATAAGGCCCCAAAAACTCAGCATTATGACAACATTCTAACATCGTCTTTAGAAACTGCTGGATATTTAAGCAGAAGATAACAATGTCCATAGTAATGTTATAAGGAGATATCCAGAGAACTGCAATCTGGGATCTGCCATAACAAAGAGCAAATGGATCATGGATCCAGTGAGTGCACAGCTGCACTTTCTGTTTGTGTGTGTGTGTGTGTGTGTGTGTGTGTGTGTGTGTGTGTGTGTGTGTGTGTGTGTGTGTGTTTCGCCATTTAGGGGCAATATCAAGTTAAGTGACTTTGCTTAGAGTCAAACCCTGAATCTTAATAATTATTGGCAATCAAGGCACTCAAATGTCTTAAACTTCCACACAAATTGTCAGGTCTCCTTTAATTTTATTTCCTTTTTGTTTTTAGAAATCACTGAAGATTAGTTTGTCTATGCCAGTCACAGAGTTACACAACTGTGTTGTTCAGTTTCATTGGTGCAACAGGTAGCACACTTGCTTTTGGTGCAGAAGGCTGTGGGTTCTCTTCTCACACTAGATAAATTAATTGCTGACAATACCTTGCAGCGTAAGGGGGGGCGGGGGTGCTGAACTCCAGAGTGCGTCCTCCTTTAGATGAGATGCCCTAGTAACTATGAACCTGTAGTCAGTTTGCCAGTCATTTTTTATTGCATATCACCAACACACCATTTGTTTAATGTACCATAAGCAATATATTCTTCAAGGACAGCTGGCACTGAATTCATAGCACTGAAATGCAATGTTTTGTCAATAGCAAATTCTTCATTAGTTACCTTTCTCTTTAATGAGGAATTGTTCAGATGACTTTTACTTCTGCAAAGATTGTACATATTGACTGTTACTGGTGGACTATAATTTCAACATATAAGTTGAGTCTGATGATTGCTAATCCAGTAAGAAGTGCTGCCACATAATTCTGTTCACAGTACAAACTCACTGGTCTCCACCCATGGATCACAAATAACTGGAGTAATCCAATCAAAATATTACTAGTACAAGAACCACCATGCCTTACCTAGCCAGTGCTCTGAAAATGGTAAAAAGATATCCATGGCTGAGACTTCGTCCTTTAGTAGATGCCTGCCAGCAAATAACATTCCCACATCAAGGATATGAAATACAAATTACTGTTAGTTTCTATCATAAACTATTTGGGGAGGAAGAAAAGGGAACTCTGTTGAATAGACAATGACATGCACCAGTAAAGCTTTTGTCTTTGCTTGGTTAAGTCTCAGACAACCACGAACTGCCAGCTGAAGGATGGAATCCAGTCTTTCAAGGCAGAAAAATCAGGCATAGATTAATTACAGGTACAACTGAATATCCTCAGCCTAAGACTATAATGAGTACCTTTGTATGCTATGGTCATCTCCAAGTGACAGTGTAAACAAGGGAAGTACTAAGATAGAGTTCTAAGACAAATCATTTTCCAGTCTGAAGGAGCTGGAAAAATTACTTCTGGATTCCATCTGTTGGAAGTGGTCCAAGAGGTAAGGTGCAAACTCTTTGAGGTCAGTTTCACTCAAACCACAACAAAACCTCAGATTTCAAAGGCCACTCACTAAAAGAGTAAGGAGGACCAACAGGACATAGAGGCATTGATCCCTCTCCTTCAGAAGGTCATTCACTACTTGAATGATGGCAGCCTTAGTACTGTGCCTCTGTCTAATACAAGACCGATTTTGATTAAGCAAGTCATGTGATGTTACAAGGACTATATCTCTGCAAATGCAACCTTCCATGTAACTAAGTTGTGGCTAGTTGTTGCTAGAACACTTCCAGTGTATCTAAAAAAAGTGTTGGATTTTAAGTAGTGCGGTTTCAAGGTCTCTTTTAATAAAGACAAAAAACATTAGTTGTCAAAAATAATCAATCGTTTTGGAAAATGACTGGTCCTTGTGATTCAAGGCAAGATTTAACTAACCATGTACAGCCAGGGTCCAATAAGCATATATATAACTGAAAAATATAATAACTTTATCATTCTTAATGTAACCAAACCCAGGTCGGCAACAGTCCACAGAACTTGCTTCAGACAAAGTACAGTTTAATTAGATGCATATCCAGATCATGGTCAAATGACACCCCCTCCCACTGCAGCCATTCCAGTTTCCCATTACTTAGCTATTTCTTCTCAGTTACTATAAACACTGTTCAAACCTGTCAGTGTGCATACTATTTTCTAGTTTACTTCTACAGTGATTACAGATATTTGGATTTAATTTAAAATGTTTATTTCAAATTTTGTAGCACAAACACTGATAGCCATTTGCAAAACAAAACAGTATAGTTTCACACTGGAAAAAGACTTAGCATGACCGACAGAAAACTTCTCTGCCCTTGAAACTCACATTCATTGAAACAGTATTGAAACCCACATTCAAAGAGAATGCATCTGGCCAGTGATGGATTAAGTTTACCCTTGGGCTGTTTTCAAACCATAGGCCCCTTGCACATCATTTTAAGGACCATACATACATACTTGTGTTCATTGATGCAACATCCTAATTGTATTAAATTATTTTCCTTGTATAATACAGCACCACTTGTTAGAGCGTCTTTTAAATTTATACTTTTGAAAATTGTTTTGTCAACAATGAAACAAAACATAGGAACAGTAATGACAAAACTACCCATTACAGAACATTTCGACTACGAAAGGCCACTCAAACATCTGTCATTACAATCCACCAATATTAGTCAATATACACATTCTCTGCAAAAGTAAATGTCATCTGAATAATTCCACATTAAAGAGATCCTTAATTAATGAAGAGGTTGTTGCTGGCAAACAAAAAAAGTGGCAGCTGGTAATATTGCAATAGGGAATGGCTGTCAAACCAACAACCAGTTCATAGTTACAAGGCATCTCATCCAAAGGAGGACCCACTCAGAACTGCAGCAGCCCCATCTCCCTTAAAGGGGGCACTCTATGCACATGGTGTGAGAGTAGAACTCACAACATTTTGCACCAAAGACAAGTCTGCTATGTGTTGTGCTACTAACACTACAATCAAAATTTATAAAACAAACATTGATGATGGCCATTAGCTAAACAAAACAGTTGCATATTGAAAGCAGACTTGGCATGACCAACAGTAAACTCCTCTTCCCTTGAAACTCAACATTCCTTGAAAATGTACAGAAACTAAAAGTTACTTGAAAATGCACAGAAACTCAAAATTCCTTGAAAATACACAGAAGCTCAGCAGTCTTTGTAAATGCACAGAAACTCAACAGTTCCTGAAAATGCACAGAAGCTTAACAGCCTGAAAATGCACTGAAATGGAACAGTCCTTGAAATATTTGGCAACTGGTATAGAGTATTCATGTTCCAGGGTCCTGTATTGAAGGTACGGAGTTTGCGCCTGAATGAGTTAACTCACTTGCCATCCCTATCTGGGGCATTACACACACACACACACACACACACACACACACACACACACACACACACACACATACACACACACACACATTTTCTACTAAACTGCTATTTCCTTTGTGAATACTGTGTTTGTCTGAAATGGGAACAGCAACAGCATAAGTCCAAAAATTGCATGCACTGTTTCAGTGTAAATGTGTTTCTGTGTGTTGTACTAAAGACACATGTACAGACATTAATAAGGATGCACACTGTGTGCATCCTTTAAAGAAGAAATGTTACACAGGCACAGTTTATTCTTAAACGAGAACTGCAAGTTTTTGTGGCAGACCCCCCCCTCTCCAAATAGTGCCAACCCAAGCCAGAGGGCCCCATGCAACTGCCTAGGTCACCTAGTGCTGGATCTGCCTCTGCTTAACAGGGCACTGTACATTATCAATTTCTCAGCACTGGAGATAATGTTAATCTTCAGCTTAATGCCATAAAAAATGCGTTGTCATCCCCTTTGGGAAAAAACTAATTTCCCACTAATTACCATATCAATGGGAGCCCACTGAGCACTGAAGGTGTTATAAAAGATCTGGGGACACAGGTTGACAGCGACCTCTCCTTCGACCACCACATTGCCACTGTGGTTAGAAAGTCCTTCTATGTGGCACATCTCATTACCAAGGGTTTTGCATCCAGGATAAAAGAGGTCATCATTCCTCTCTACTCTTCCCTCATTAGACCAATCATAGAGTATAATGCCCATTTGGCATGTACCTCACTAGGCACCTGCAACAGCTGGAGAGGCCACAAAAGTACCTCACGAAGAGGATCCTAGGTCTTAAATACATGTCCTACATGGACAGACTCAAAAAAACTCCAGCTATTCTCTGTCTCATATTGTCTACTAAGAGACGATCTCTGCTTGACTTACAAAGCCATGTCTGACCCAGCTCTGTTAGAAATGCTACATCTAAAGAAATCCAAATCCTTCTGCACCACATGCTCCAGAGACCGTAACCTCACTACCACAATCAACAGAACATGCTGGAGGGACAGGTTCATAACTCAGAGACTGCCCATGCTCTGGAATAGACTTCCCATACATGTCAAGCAGAGCACCTCACTAGCCTCTTCAAGAGAAATATTGATGAGTGGATGGGAAATAGAAAGTTCACCCCAGGGATCACTCCAGTGGCTCTACTTGATAGAGGCACTGGGAACTAACGACTGGCAGCACAATGCCACAGCACTTCTATGGGCTAGGCTTGTAAAGGCCCCAGGGCCATTAGTCTAGTACATACCTATGAACCTAAGTAAACTGTGGGATAAGGAGAATCTGCAACATACCTACTATGTAAGAAATGAAGGTATTAATATTCTTGTGCCGAAGTTTATTATTTTATTTTTCTCTGACTCTGAAAGCAATGTGAAGTGTGTAACTGAAAGTTTAGCAAACATATTTTAGAAGTATATACAACAATTAAAAGTATTACAGTAAGTAAACTGCTCCTTAAATGTCATCACCCACTTTTTTACCCTTTCATTAGACTCTAACTATCCTGTTTAACAAAAGAGAAATAGCACTCCAAGTCTGTATGCCAGTATTTTCCCTACAATTGTCTTGCACAGTAGAAGCTAAAAAATGCAGTTTTATTCTCCACAAAATTAGTCTCAAGTAACATTTAGAATTATGTCTAACCAAATGGGATAGGTTAATTTGGGCACAAAAGGGGAAATTGGCTAGACTTAAAAAAGCCTGCAAGGCAGCCAGGCTAGTGCTTACCAATGAACCAATGAAGCTATGAACATTCTGTTTGGATAGTGTAGGTATGTTACTATTATTTGATTTTGTTTCATTGTGCTTCTGTTCAGTGGCACCCATTTTCAGGTTACACATTACTGTGTTTTTTCACCTGAATTAACTTCAACTCTTCAAATCATTAACTACAGTTAACTGGAAGAAGTCCTGAAAGTCAGGCATTTTTCCCATACACTTCATTCTGTATTGTAGAGGGTCAGTCAATGACATCCTTCCATCCATCATAGCTAGGAGCAGCAAAATGGTACTGAAATTCTACAAACAAATATAATTTTAAAAGTCCATGTGCTGCAGCTTGAATCTTGCAATACCTGCGGCCTCATAATGGTATCTTCAGCCCTCAAATAGTGATCACATTGTGTAGAAGATGCTCTTTATTATAAGGACCAGTGGTTCTGTACATTTCTATATAATTCTGGGCCTCATCTTCTTTGCAGTTTATCATGGTTAATTATTAATTTTATGTTCCTGTTGCTAACAGAATACTAAATCCTTGCAGGCCAACAGTCATTTGAGCAGGCAGTATATCTGCGTTTAATCCTTGGTGCTTACACACTAATTAGGTTTGTGATTAAATATGTTGTGAAAAGGAGCTGTGTGTTGTTATTTGATGAGTGTCAGTTTCATTTACCTTTAAAGTGCTCTGTCACAGATGCAACATAACTTTTGTACCGTACCGTAAGGTGCCTCTAGTGACATGATGCATTTCCATTGCTTCTCTTTATTGTTGTACCCTTGTTTATTATATCTTTTGTAATTATATATATTCCATACCCAACATCTGCTAATCTTTCTAACCAGTGACATCACAGTAGGGTTACAATGGAGATGCATCCATAGACTATAATGGACACATTTCTGCACTTGCTCAATGTGCCTCCATTAGAATATACAGATACTTCCCGTGCTAAGCCTAACCTGGCATCATCTGGGATGCAACACATTTTTTGAGCTGTGATTTAATAAATGTGTAATGTTTTATTAAAGAGTACCAGCATATATTAGGACTGGCAGCTCAGAAAATGCATCACTGCAGTTAAACAGCGCATACACCAGAATGCACATATAATCTGTGACATGACAGATCAAGCATGAACATAATAATAGACTAAATCCTAATGTTTTTCTACTGGTTTATTACACTTGCTATGTCTGGTAGTATATAGATGTTTCAACCTTTGTTTAACTTTTATTATAATGCTTTCAGAATCGGTATGTTCTGTGATACAGATGTGCCTACTTAAAGAGGCTTTGCTGTATTTTGTTGGGATGTTCCTTCTGATGTGACTGACCTTGACCAGAAACAATATTAATAACTTAGACATGTTTTGTTTAGCAAAACAAGCACTTCTAAAATGCAAAGCAGAAAACATTGTTTAGAGAAGCTCTGATTAGAGAGAACTAAAAGCAGTTGCCATCCTCTTTTTCAAGTCACCTCTCAATAGTGCAATAGAAAATACTGCCTTTCTGCACCGACATGCTGAGACATCAGCCCCTCGTACACTAAATTAGTGAAGCTGTCGACCTGAATGTAATGTGGGAGGTTAACAGGAAGCAGAAACTACGTGGACCTGAACATAGTGTGAGAGGTCAATAGGAAGAAGAAACTGCAAAAGCAAGAAGAGTCTCTAAATACCAATGGTAAGCATTTATTAGAATGCAATGACAGTACTTAAAGATACTCATGTCTTAAATATTGTTTACATCAGTAAACATTCTATTTTATTTTTATATTTTTTCAGTGAACTGTATAGATTTTATATCTGTTCAGGCTAAACTACTCCTATACTAATGATGATTTTTAAGGTGTTGTACATTGATACTGGCATATTGTGCAGAAATAGTACACTTTAATATATACAAATTCAGATGCAACAGCTGAGGGAGCACTTATTGTGACAGTTATTTGTATAAGAATGCATTGCTAGTCTCAAGGACAAAAATGGTAGCATATTCCAGTAAATGAAATATTAAAACAGAAATCAACAGCATTTAGAACATTCACATAATCTCTCTGCAATATGTAGGACCAAATGGAAAACCTTGTTTAATGAAGTGAAGTGCATCTGCTACCAGTGAGATACCCAGCAGGTGTTTTGTTCAAAAACAACTGATGGTTGATTTATTTAAAACTTACAAGGCAGGGTGAGATGTTAAGACTTTGAGACAACAAGCAGTTTCTGATATATATTTGGTTACAGTTCCCAGATTCTTTAAAAAAAGGAATTTGAGTTTAGGACATGATCCTCTGTTACCAAAATGAATAAAATTAAATTAGTAGATGTAAGCATAGTCAGTCAATGAAACCCATAAACACAGAAATAGAGCTTGATGCAAGGTAGATATAGTCACCCATTTTTTCATGTATTTTTAAGTGATCTTACACTAGAACAAGCCTTTTTTTCTTACACCTTTCCTGAAGTCTGCTACCTACCCAATATGTTTCTGAATTTTTCTGTCTATATCTGAACATTCTGTCTTATCAAATATGGTTCAACATGCCTCCACTTCTCTCTGTCTTTTGAAGAGTCTGTCCCTGAAGAGAAATTCTTCCTTACTTTACATTCTTTCTGATACTTTAATTTGTAGATGCTTATACTTGCTCCTCTCTTTTTCCAAAAGCTGCTTTGTCTTTGGGTTATTTGAATGTTTCAATCACTGCCTCTGTCTGGAGGCAATAATACAGGGGAGTACATAAGAAACTGCTAAATTTCTATTCATGGGGCTGATTCGGAATGGTTACCAGGAGGTGTAGACAAGTTATACACCTTATGGTAACCATTTCTGATTCGTAGACAGCTCTACCATGGTGCTTTAGCACAAAGGTATGCAGCACCAGACAAGTTATACACCTTGTGGTAACTATTTCTGATTCAGAGACATTCCTACCATGATGCTTTACCACAAAAGCATGCAACACTACATTGGCTGTCTCTATGGTTATGGCAAATGCTACTAAGGCATTTCTGGGGGGAGACATATGCCAATTAGCCATGTGTTCTCACCCAGAAATACCTGGGGTAAGACATTACATAGCTGAATGATCTGCATAAACATGGCTGCTCCTGGCCACTAACATTAATGAACATGGACAAAAGCTTGTGTTCATCTAAGTGCTTGAGAGTTTAGTGGTCAGGTAGTGTTCGGGTGTGTGTGTATATGTGCATGCACGTGTGTGTGTGTGGTGTGTGTGCGTGTGCGTGTGTGTGTGTGTGTGTGTGTGTGTGTGTGTGTGTGTGTGTGTGTGTATCTGTATGCATATCGGTATGTGAGTGGCTGTATGTGTGAGTGTATGCATGTGTGTTTGCCTGGGATGTTGCAGTAGGGAAGTTAGTGAGTGGGTAGGTTAGGTGTGTGTGTGTGTGTGTGTGTGTGTGTGTGTGTGTGTGTGTGTGTGTGTGTGTGTGTGTGTGTATGTATAAAATGTTTTTGGGCTGGCATACCTGCACACTCACCTATGCTAGCAAGTAAATCCAACAGTACTCAGGGGATACTAGTCACAAGAGATAATTCTTTAATAACCACAGAAGAAGGCAGGTGCCCCAACGTTCACTAGTAATCACAAAAAAAGCACCAGAATCCAGGAAAAGTGACACGAACAGTTTAATTCACTAACGCTGAAACTTCACAACACGTTTTCATCCTTGACTTCATCAGATACCAACACTCTTGGTGCACTCATCTTAAATACATTAACTAATTAATGGTAGCCAATGACAAACAAATTGATGAATTAGAGTTAGTTAAAAGCACATACACATATATATACACACACAGATTATACTTCCTAAAACCACCATAAAATTCATACCCTATAATAAACCACATATACAAAACTTGAATGCTTGTGAATATAAATTTAAATATATAAAATGAACCTTAAATAAAACTATGACATTATGTTCTAAAAATTTTTGTAATGACAATATTTGTTAAAATAATATAAAAATCCTATAATTTAGCAGATCTCAATTTTAAAACTGGCTTTAGTGAAATCATGTCATTGAGACCTGGTTTTCTATTTGCTTCTAAAACAATTTGCCAAAATAGTTCTCTGTATTCCACCAGTGTTTCCCAATTCCCCTCTAGGGTCAACCGCACACATTCTAACACAAAAAATCTAAATGTAGATAGTTTACATGTAATGGTATGCTTGTATAATGCATTGTTTTCTTTTTTGGTCCTGATGTCATATAAATGTTCATAGATTCTTTGCTTTAACATTCTCTCACTCTTCCCTATGTAAAATGAATCACACTTTGTACAGGTAGCTAAATATATTATACCCTTGGTGTTACAGTTAACATATGTTCCTAGAGTTAATGTCCTTTGTCTAATAGGTAAGTCTAATGTTTGTCCAACATTAAGATGTTTACAATAACTGCAACTTCCACATTTAAATAAACCTACTTTTTTCCTAGTAACTTTCCCAAACAATTTTTCAATTGTACCTCTCTCCAAAATATTCTTAATGTTAATACCCCTCCTATAGGTGAATTTCAGTTCCTTATCAAAAATACAGTGTAAGTCAGATAGTCTAGCAAAGTTGTTCCATTCCCTATTAACAATTCTTTTTACCAGTCCTGACTGACCATCATAGGTTGTTGTGATACCAGATTCAAAATCCACGCCATTATTTAGGTTTTTGAATCTTGTCTATCAAATTCTCCTCTTATACCTAAAATAGGTGCAAATTTTCCTCCTCTTTCCCTAGTAACTTCACTGCATATTTGATCAAAAAGTTCACTCGGGTAACCCCTATTTAAAAATAACCTTTTCAAAGATCCACATTCATTAAAATAAGTAGTGTCTTCAGAGGTCATTCTACTAAGACGAACTAATTGACCTTTAACTACACTTCTCTTCTGGTGGGGTGGATGTGAACTAGTAAAATGTAAGTATGAGTTTGAAAAAGTCTCCTTTCTAAAAATCCTTGAACTGAAACCATCCTTAGTCCTAGTAATATTAACATCTAAATAATTCAACATTTGGGTATCATATTTGTATGTGAATTTTAAAAAATCTGTAGTGTTATTTACGAATTCTAAAAACAAATTAAAATCATCATTATTGCCTTTCCATAAAAAACATAAGTCATCTAAAAACCTACCATAGAATGTTCAAAATCTACTAAAAACCGAAGTTAATATAAAGGTGTTTTCCCAGTATGACATAATAATATTGGCATAAGTAGGAGCACAATGTGCCCCCATAGCAACCCCCTTACATTGTTTGAAGTATTCACCTTCAAAAAAAATATAATTATTTTTTAATACCACCTCCATTAATACCAAAATTGTTCTGAACTCATTATGAGTAATTCCTGAAAATCCTATTAACATTTCTTCGAACCATTCTAGGCCTTTATCGTGGGGAATACTAGTGAACAAATCAACCACATCCAGAGTAACAAAAATCAAACCTTCAGAAAATAAATTTATTTATTTATTTTACATTTGGTGACCGGGCTAGTCTAGCTGGACAAATATCCGTTTTCAGTAGAGGCCCGGGGAGAAAAGCTCCAATTACAGAATTACAAGAATTAAAAAAAATATCATTAACAATAAAAGATAATAAGAACATAAAATAGGTACAAAGTTATACATTTGTATGAATTTAACAATAAAAAAGCCAAAAAAAGCAGAGCCAAAATCTGTCAGAAAAATAGTTGATTAACAGTCATGGATTAAGGAACACGTCCAGTTAGATACTAAACAACATTCAATATGTGCTAGAGAGAGAAAAAAAAGTTAGAGGCAATCTAAAGATAAATTCTGTCTACAATAAAAGTTAGTTTTATAGTGGGAAAGTTAGGAGTAAATGCAAGGGGGAAAGTAGTGAGTAGTTCAGAAGTAATTTCAGTCAGGATTAGTACAAGGGCATAGCCATTGAGTTTTTAGATGTTCTTTGATATGTTTCTTGAAAAGGAATGTAGAGTCTAGGTTTGCTATTTCCTGAGGAAGTTGATTCCAGATTTTCCCTACAGCATTTGAAAATAATGAGTCTCCAGCTTTATTCTTTGATTTGGTTAAGGCTACAAGGAGTTTATTAGCCGACCGTAGTGTGGCTAGGTTTTTATAAGGTGAAATCAGTTTTGTAAGGCTAGGGGTAGCGTCTGGGAAAAAGAGGGTCTTATGAATGATTATTAATTGCTGATAGAGTAAGTGGTTGTCGAGTTCTAACCAATCTAGTTGCTTGAGGTTAATACAGTGGTGGGTTCTAAAAGGGGTAGCAGTAATGAATCTGGTAATACTATTATAGCAGGTAGAAAGTTTGGTGATGTTGTTTTTAGACAGGTTTGTATATATAGCAGAGGCATAGAAAAGGGTGGAGATCAGGTGGCTCTGGGCTACAGTTTTTCTAGCTGAAGGGGTAAGAAAGGGTTTAATTCTGTAGAGAGTACCGATTTTTTTATTAACTGATTTAATGGTGTTGTTAATGTGTTCATCAAAATTAAGATGATTGTCAATTGTTACACCTAATAGGCGAGTGGACATATCTGGACTAATACAGGTAGCATTGTTAGAGGAGATAGTGAAGAAAGGTGTCGGAGATTTGTGTGTAGGGGTAAAGAGAAGAAGTTTTGTTTTTTTGGGATTAAGAAGGAGGGAGAGTTCCATAAACCATTTTTCAACATTATGGAAGACTGTTTGGGTGAGGGACTGAAGGGAGGAAACATTATTGGCAGCACAAATAAGAGTTGAGTCATCAGCATATTGAATGCAGATGGCTTGGGGTATATTCAAGTGAAGGTCATTGATAAATAATGAGAAAAGAAGGGGGCCTAGGATTGATCCTTGTGGAACCCCAATGTTTACTGGGAGTATGGAGGATAGATTGTTGTCCCAAAGCACTGCTTGTTGCCTTTGTTGGAGGTAACTCCTGAACCATTGGAGAGTATGTGAGCCAAGTGAATAAAGATTTAGTTTGTCAAGAAGTATATTATGGTTAACCATGTCAAAGGCCTTTGATAGGTCTAGAAATAATGCTGATGAGAAAAGATTGTTGTTTCTATTATTATTTATGGCATCAGAGAAGGAAAGGAGGGCAGTTGTAGTACTGTGGGAAGGTCTAAAACCATGTTGACTATTGGCTAGCAGTTTGTTTTGTAGAAGGTGGTTAAGAATTTGTTTATGTATGCATCTTTCCATAATCTTTGCTAATGGGGATAGTAAGGCAATAGGGCGAAAGTTTGTGAGCTCAATAGAGGAGCCACCTTTATGCAGAGGTATTATGTGAGATATTTTCCATAGGGTGGGTATTTTTCCTTCAGAGATAGTCCTATTGATAAGAATGGATATGGGGTAGTCAATAGCTTTTGCAGCAATTTGTAAGTATTCTGATGGGAGTTGATCAGCTGATGGGGTGCAAGGTTTAAGTTTCTTAATAAGCTTATAAATAAGTGATGTAGGCACTGGTTGTAAGTTAAAGACATTGGATGAAGTGTTAGAGGTTTTAGGTAAGGAGGTAGTAGAAGAGGGTAATGAATTAGCTAGGGTTTGAATGGTTTCTATAAAGTACTTGTTAAAGGCGTCTGGGATCAGAGTGGAGTTATTGAGATTATAGCCTGAAGGGATAGGAGTAGTTGATTGTCCTGGTTTAAGAAGTTTGTTAATACCTGACCAGAATTTTTGAGAGGAATGCTGGCTAGTTTGTTGAATGTGAAGGTAGTAATTCTTTTTATCTTCAAGAGTATCTTTCTTAGTGGCATTTCTTAATTGTTTAAAGAGTAGGTGATCAGATGAACATTTGGTAGTTCTCCATTTAGCCCATATTTTATTTCTAAGGAGCATTTTTTGTTTAGTTTGTTTAGTAAGCCATGGGGCTGATTTGGTCCAATTTTCTAAGAAGATCCCAGGAATCCTGAAGTATGTGGGTGTTGTTCTTAAGTACTTTCTTTACCTTACAATCTATATATTTTGCTAGAGGGGCTGTGATAGAACCTTCTGCAGAAACTATTGGTCTCAAAGGTGGGTCATCTATATCTTTGTGTACTTTCAGTATACCAAAAATAGAAGGAACCTTCGGTTTTTCAACATATAAAAATTTGTGTGTCTCTAAATCTATTAGTCCTTCTGTTAGTAAATCATTCACCATCATATGTATTTTATTGTATGCCACGTTTATTTCATTGATAGATACCCTAGTGTATTTAGTAGAGTCACTTAAAATCTCCTGCATTTTACCTTCATATATAATGTGGTCCATAAGTACCACCCCCCCCACCTTTGTCAGGTTTCATAACCCTTAAATTTTTGTTGTTGCTAATTAATTTAAGGGTTTCGTGCTCAACCTTAGTAAGTTGGATTGCATATTATATGTCTTGAGTGACTTCCTTAGTTCGTTTTCTAATACTACCTCAAAATTCTTTAGTTGTGGGTGCAATGGCGGGTTAAACATACTTTAACGAACTAGTTTACCCTCACTAAGTGGTTTTTTGTTACCATTAAAAAGTATTTCTAGGTTTTTCTTTCTAATAAATAACTTAATGTCAATTAAAAGCTTAAAAATATTGGTTCTCTGTTTGGGTATGAAACCAAAGCCTTTAGAAAACAAGTCAAAAAAGGTTTTATTCACAGTGGTGCTAGAATAGTTAAAAATGTTAAAATCATTGAATGTCCATTTATGCCCATCATTGCAAATATATTGGAGAGCTTCGTAAGCTCATTGGCCAACTGACACAGTTGGTAGGACTGTTTAGACCAGTAAGCCAATCCATGGTTACGCTTTTGTCGACGCTTTCTGTGCCTGGGAACCAGGAAGCAGCAGGGTGCTCTGCTTCGCATGAAGGAGCGCAAACTAGTAATGGCGATGAGGTTTGTGATAGAGAAACAGTAGATGGTGGTATGAGAGACAGTCTCGATGGATTCCCACACATTACGGTTGGAGCTGACAGTGCAAATCGACTTTCAGAGGGTTCGCGTAATCAGCGAAATGAGAATATTTTCCCGGACTGTGGAACTAATGCTAGAGAGCATACAGGTACTTTTCACCAGTTGAGAGACATTCTCAATGCTAAATATGACTTTGGCAAGAAAGCTTTTATACAGACTGCCAGTAAAACTTACTCTCAAATGTTAGATGAATTGGATTTTTCTTTACATAAATACAAAATGCTAGAAATGGACAACGCATACTTAAAACATTGTTTAGAACTTAAAATTGTACCAAAGGGTCTTAGAGTTTGTAAATACCCGAATAATGTATTTGATGGTACTGCTTTTCACCAGCAATTGATTACAGCATTTGACAACTGTGGTTTTGAGATTATGAGGGCTATAATATCTAATAATGAATGTGAAAAAGAGAAAAGGTTTAGCCATGTTGAGCGTCTTAAAGATATTACGCATGATTTACTTTTTACTGTGGAAGAACATAAGAATAAATATTACAAATTGCTTAAGGATATAGAAAGTAAATGTTTGGATGTGCAAAATAGAAAACTAGGGAAAATAGAAAGGGATGTGAATGAGTATAAAAACAAAACACATTACCCTAAGCCCAGACAGTTTGGAAAGAGGGTGTTTACCTATAGTGTTGGTGAAAATGATACAGCTGTATTTGATGACAATGAAGGAGAGCCTTTAGATTTTCCTCCGCTCAGAAGGTCCGAGAGACTGATGTACAAAGAACCTATTGATTATAGCTCAAAAAACTACCAAGTGAGGGAATGGGGGCCGTAACTGAGGAATCACATGGGGTGGAAGAATTAAATATTTGCAATGATGGGCATAAATGGACATTCAATGATTTTAACATTTTTAACTATTCTAGCACCACTGTGAATAAAACCTTTTTTGACTTGTTTTCTAAAGGCTTTGGTTTCATACCCAAACAGAGAACCAATATTTTTAAGCTTTTAATTGACATTAAGTTATTTATTAGAAAGAAAAACCTAGAAATACTTTTTAATGGTAACAAACCAACACTTAGTGAGGGTAAACTAGTTCGTAAAAGTATGTTTAACCCGCCATTGCACCCACAACTAAAGAATTTTGAAGTAGTATTAGAAAACGAACTAAGGAAGTCACTCAAGACATATAATATGCAATCCAGCTTAACTCAGGTTGAGCACGAAACCCTTAAATTAATTAGCAACAACAAAAATTTAAGGGTTATGAAACCTGACAAAGGTGGGGGGGTGGTACTTATGGACCACATTATATATGAAGGTAAAATGCAGGAGATTTTAAGTGACTCTACTAAATACACTAGGGTATCTATCAATGAAATAAACGTGGCATACAATAAAATACATATGATGGTGAATGATTTACTAACAGAAGGACTAATAGATTTAGAGACATACAAATTTTTATATGTTGAAAAACCGAAGGTTCCTTCTATTTTTGGTATACCGAAAGTACACAAAGACCCACCTTTGAGACCAATAGTTTCTGCAGAAGGTTCTATCACAGCCCCTCTAGCAAAATATATAGATTGTAAGGTAAAGAAAGTACTTAAGAACAACACCCACATACTTCAGGATTCCTGGGATCTTCTTAGAAAATTGGAAAAATCTTTATTTTCTGAAGGTTTGATTTTTGTTACTCTGGATGTGGTTGATTTGTTCACTAGTATTCCCCATGATATAGGCCTAGAATGGTTCGAAGAAATGTTAATAGGATTTTCAGGAATGACTCATAATGAGTTCAGAACAATTTTGGTATTAATGGAGGTGGTATTAAAAAATAATTATATTTTTTGAAGGTGAATACTTCAAACAATGTAAGGGGGTTGCTATGGGGGCACATTGTGCTCCTACTTATGCCAATATTATTATGTCATACTGGGAAAACACCTTTATATTAACTTCGGTTTTTAGTAGATTTTGGACATTCTATGGTAGGTTTTTAGATGACTTATGTTTTTTATGGAAAGGCAATAATGATGATTTTAATTTGTTTTAGAATTTGTAAATAACACTACTGATTTTTTAAAATTCACATACAAATATGATACCCAAATGTTGAATTATTTAGATGTTAATATTACTAAGACTAAGGATGGTTTCAGTTCAAGGATTTTAGAAAGGAGACTTTTTCAAACTCATACTTACATTTTACTAGTTCACATCCACCCCACCAGAAGAGAAGTGTAGTTAAAGGTCAATTAGTTTGTCTTAGTAGAATGACCTCTGAAGACACTACTTATTTTAATGAATGTGGATTTTTGAAAAGGTTATTTTAAATAGGGGTTACCCGAGTGAACTTTTTGATCAAATATGCAGTGAAGTTACTAGGGAAAGAGGAGGAAAATCTGCACCTATTTTAGGTATAAGAGGAGTATTTGATAGACAAGATTCAAACAACCTAAATAATGGCGTGGATTTTGAATCTGGTATCACAACAACCTATGATGGTCAGTCAGGACTGGTAAAAAGAATTGTTAATAGGAATGGAACAACTTTGCTAGACTATCTGACTTACACTGTATTTTTGATAAGGAACTGAAATTCACCTATAGGAGGGGTACTAACATTAAGAATATTTTGGAGAGAGGTACAACTGAAAAATTGTTTGGGAAAGTTACTAGGAAAAAAGTAGGTTTATTTAAATGTGGAAGTTGCAGTTATTGTAAACATCTTAATGTTGGACAAACATTAGACTTACCTATTAGACAAAGGACATTAACTCTAGGAACATATGTTAACTGTAACACCAAGGGTATAATATATTTAGCTACCTGTACAAAGTATGATTCATTTTACATAGGGAAGAGTGAGAGAATGTTAAAGCAAAGAATCTATGAACATTTATATGACATCAGGACCAAAAAATAAAACAATGCATTATACAAGCATACCATTACATGTAAACTAGCTACATTTAGATTTTTTGTGTTAGAATGTGTGCCGGTTGGCCCTAGAGGGGGGAATTGGGAAACACCGGTGGAATACAGAGAACTATTTTGGCAAATTGTTTTAGAAGCAAATAGAAAACCAGGTCTCAATGACATGATTTCACTCAAGCCAGTTTTAAAATTGAGATCTGCTAAATTATAGGATTTTTATATTATTTTAACAAATATTGTCATTACAAAAAATTTTTTTAGAACATAATGTCATAGTTTTATTTAAGGTTCATTTTTATATATTTAAATTTATATTCACAAGCATTCAAGTTTTGTATATGTGGTTTATTATAGGGTATGAATTTTATGGTGGTTTTAGGAAGTATAATCTGTGTGTGTATATATATGTGTATGTGCTTTTAACTAACTCTAATTAATCAATTTGTTTGTCATTGGCTACCATTAATTAGTTAATGTATTTAAGATGAGTGCACCAAGAGTGTTGGTATCTGATGAAGTCAAGGACGAAAACGTGTTGTGAAGTTTCAGCGTTAGTGAATTAAACTGTTCGTGTCACTTTTCTTGGATTCTGGTGCATTTTTTGTGATTACTAGATAATTCTTTAATGTTATGCCTTAACAGCACTTAAACAAGATGTAGGTTGGATGCAACACTAGCAACCAGGGATAACATTTTAATACCATGTCCTAATGCCACTTATGGTCAGGAGAACACTGGATACCAGAAAATACTCTATGTAGTGTGCCTTAAAGAACTTTAAGGATAACAAATCATCTTGCAACACAAAACACATGGGGAGGGACTAGACACCAGGGGTACTCTCCACTGTGTGCTGTAAAGGCATTAAAAAGATTCAAAACCTGCACTCTCACACCTCAGACAGGAGTTACAATTTCTTTGTGTCAGCAGGAATGTTTGAAAATACTATTTAAGTGTGTTTAAAAAAATGTAAAGTGAAAGTAGGGAAGGTTTCAAACATTGCAACCATTATACAAACTGCAGGAGAATTAATCCACTAATCTATTAATGTAGTTTTTTTTTTTTTTTTTTTTACATAAGAAGTATAAAGCTCTAAGGTGTATGTTCTATGTGTGTGTCTGTGTGTGTGTATGTTTGTACATGCATGTGTGTTTGAATGCATGTATTTATGCAGGAGAGTGAATGGGGGGGTGCCTCTGCCAACACGACGCATGAGCCACCAGTGTTTACTGCAAGAAAATACTGATTTGCACTGTTGGTAGTTAACAGCAATTCAGGCCTATGCAGATTAGCTGATAATGAGGCCTTTCCTCATGGCAGATAATGTGTTACTGAAATGCATTTTTCCACATTGTGGAAACAGACTATTTTTACCACAGCTCTTACTGCCAGTGCTAGGTTTCTCTCCCAGTCCTCGGGACAATTTCTCAAGGAAACATTATGCAGTTTTAGGTGCTCATATGGTGATTGCCTCATTGTCTGTATATATTGAAAGTGATGCACTCTCCAGATTTTTACAAAGTACTTCAGATATGACCTCGCCAATTATCTGTAAAGAGTGGCATATGCTACATGCTTTCTTCTGTTAATGTAGCTTGTTAAGCATCCCTGCACTTCGGTAACACAGTTAACATATTGTGACATTACTTTTCAAATGGTATAATTATTAAGCACAAGGCGTTTTTATAGCTGCTTGTTAATTATGCATAATTCCCACGTTCTCTGCTCTGAATATTAATTACTTTCATTAATTATTAGAGAAAACAGTAAGACATCTAAACCAGGAAAAGCAGCTATTGAACTGATCATTTAAACTGCCCATATGGGCTAGCTCAGCTTATGGGTGAGGAGTTAGAATTCCATCTACCAATTCTACAGATGCCACAGGGTTTTTACCCCTTACCCTTAAGCAGTTCAGGATAACAAAATAATGAGCAAGAAGGGATTGGAATCTAGTCTATAATCTTTAGTGCAGCCATCATTTCTCATATGCCATCCCCCATGAAAGATAAGGTTTTAAAGGGGGATTATGTAGACATTTTGATTTAATGGTGAAGGTGTAGAATGACTAATTGATTCACATGCAGCAGGCAGTAGTGATCATATGACAGCTTTAGTGGTGCTGGGGAAGAAGCATTTGGAAAAAACAGGACTCATAATTGGGATAACTGGGTCTCCAATGTCATTTGTTTTATAGCTATTATGCTAGAGAGCGAACCAGGCAAGTCACTCTCCATGTTCTTTTATTTTTGTGCTATCAATGAAGCTCAGCAGTTTAGAGCTGGCTTATCTTGGTTGTGTTATGACTAGAAATTTAGAAAGTTAAAAGTGGTTGACTCTTCTTCCAGATAGAAAGAGAGACACATCAGTACATGAATGGGAGTTATGGTGGATAAGCACAGGCCTTCGAGTTTAATGAGTGGCGAAGAGGCTTGTAACAAACTTAAGGCATGTTGTTCTTACAGTAATTGGGCAGATGTTTGGCCCTCTCACCACTTTATGTATTTTTATTGCAGCACAAGGCTATCTGCATTCTAGGTGCTGGACTAAGATAGTGAATATATCAAAAAACATCCTGTCTCACACTGAATTTGTTTTCCTGGAGTTAAATAAAACATGGGGCATGTGTGGTTCTTCCTTTTGAGGTCAGCTGGAAGAATCTTCATTTCTAACCCCACACCATAGGTAAGACTCAGGCATTCCCAGTAAAAGTGAAGGTTCTCATAACTATTTTTGCACATTACCTCAACACTCAGGCTAGGCTTCAATTGCCCAGTGTTTTTCTCTAGGCCTTCCTCTCAAAGCTGGTTCCATTCCCAAGTTTCAGCATTGTTCCAACCTACATTCTGTTTCAGGTAAACTGGAGGTGCTCAAGGAACTCATTAACAGGGAAGTATCGGCTAGCAGGGTGTTAGGTCTATTTTCTTCTCCCCTTTCACACCCTTTCAACTTCCCCTCTAGGAGTGGTTCAAAAATAATGCCTGTTATCCACCATTTGTCCTTTCCAGCAGGATCCTCAGTCAATGACTCTGTCAGCAAAGCTGATTCTCAAGTGAAATATTCTTCATTAGAGGATGCTACCAACATTACTCATAAATTTTCCAATCCTTGGATCTTAAAGTCAGTTGTAGAGGCAGCCTTTTACCTACTTCCCATTAGACAAGAAGACTGATCCCTGTTAGGTATATCCATTGATTATGCTTATTGTTGTGACACAACAGTGCCCATGGGGTGATCTAAAGCTTACTCTACCTTTGAGAAGTTTAGCTTGGCCCTCCATTGGGCTTGGTAGCAATGCATCCTACACAGTCAGTGGTCCATTACCTGGATTATTTTTTGTTTGTTGGTAATGGAAAGAAAGTTGCATTAGAAGGATTATGAACTTTTTCTCAATTATGTCAAGAGTTAGATGATCCCTTGTCAAAGATCAAGGAGGAAGGTTCAGCAAAATCATTGTTTTTTTCTTGGTTTGGAAGTGGATGTTACTACCTCTAGTTCCACACTGCCTTTTGGAAAACCAATTGAGTTTACAGGAGCACAGAAACAATTTCTGAGAGCAAAGGAGAGGTCAGCGTTCTACAGGTCATGAAAATGATGGGGCTGCTTAATTGCGCATGCAAGGTAGTGGTTATGGCCAGAGTTTTCACTTCCTCAGTGGTAACTTCCTCAAGAGTGGGGAGTGTAAGTACCACTGAGTGCGAGTCACACACTGGGTAAAAGAAGACCTCTGTATCTGGTGCTTTTTTGAACAGACTACAATGGTATTGTTTATTAACAGAAGGATTGGGTCTCTTCTTCAGAAGTGCATTTGTTCACCAATGCATCTGGGGGAGATAAAGGATGGGGGCCTATTTTTCAAGGTTATTGTTTTTCCTACCCTGGCCTATCTCTTGAAAACCTCATTGTTCCAAAACATATCACATTTCTAGAACTCATGTCCACTTGGGCAGCTAAGTTTGTTTGGCAGGAGCACCTTCTTGAATGCAGAATCGAATTTCACTCCAATAACCAAGCAATCGTTCAGGTGTTTTCCAAAAGAAGCCCTAAGACCAATTTAGAGCAATCTTATTACATCAGTTCACCCTACACAGTTTGTGCATAAATTTGTCATTTAAAGAATTAAACATCCTGGGGCAAAACCAATGTAGTAGCTGATTGCCTTTCTAGTTTGCAGATCAACAGATTCAGAACCTTGGTGCCAGAAGCTTAAGCATTGTCCACAACCATTCCAGAGTCTTTACGGTTAATTGGCAAAGTAAAGCTACCCTAATATCATTGTCATGATCCCTCAGCACCAAGAAGTCTTATGGATCTCTGATTAATTTTTTTCCAGTTCACTGGAAGAGTATTGCCAGTGAGAAGACTGTGGTTCACCCCTACTTATGTCCAGTTTTTAGTCACGAGGTATTGTTGCAAATAGGTTGCTAAGATTCTTCATATTCATTTCTCAGCATTTAGTTTTTGGGCCAGGCTTTCCAATTTATCTGATTATACTTAGTCCTAATTAATTTCCAGAACAGTGTTAGGCTGATCTAGAGAATTTGGGCAGGTCAGCGATGGCAGGCATCCCATAGACAGAGGTTTGCTTTCTTGGTTTCTGGAAGGTATCTACTAATTAATGCCAGGTTAGCACTCTAATGTGACCCCTGCAACACTTGTTATCTGGATGTATTAGTGACCTTTCAAATTGGAGATGAGCTTACCCGAGGGGATGATTTTGTTTATGACCTCTCTGTATTTATTTGTCTTCACCACTCCAAAATTGATCAGATGTCAAACAGTCGTTTAATCAAATTGGGTTAGTACTCCTCCAGCTGTTTACATCCTGTTCATTGGACTAAAACTTTATACAGCCTTCATACCTCCAATTATTTTACTGAATTAGGTTTTAAAGACCCACCCCCCAGCAAACTTATTATACTCAAATATTTTTAGGATCTTCTTCATAGAGCTATGAAAATACAGAATATTCCAGCTCAGGGAACTACCCCCCCCCCATTAATTTCATATCAGTAGAACTAGGGATATGGCCAGTGTAGGGCAATCTATCGAAGGGTGGTGCATTCATCTTCCTCTGCCTTTTTTAAGTATATAAGGCAAATTTGTTAACTTGTAGTAATTATAGTTTTCCTTGCTGGTTCAGCCACAGTGGACATTATTGGTCATTCATACATTGTTTTTGCTGGAAGAATAGTGCAGGTAAGACTCAGTGGCCTCAACTTGAACTTAAATCCATCTTATGTAGAGGTGGTATGGAAAGGTTTTCCTTGACTGCACTGTTCACAGTTTTCACCAGTTCTTTACTCAGTAATTCGCCATATTGGCATCCCTTAATTAATACTGCACATACGGGTGGCAATGATATTGGCCTTCTGTCTAAAATGTGTTTACTTTCTACAATATTTTACATTTTGTTTTTAACCTAGGACAGTCATCATAGTACCATTGTGTGCTGGTGTACAATAATCCCTAGACTTTGAAGGAAAAATATATGACCCCTTATTGCAGCTGCAATGATGTGGAAATTTGTTAACCACAGGATTTGCAAAGTAGTTTCAGCATTGTTTTTTAAAGTAATTGACCATTGGGACTTCAAGACCAAGATCCTGTTTGGCTTAGATCAGATGGTGCTTATTTGTCTGACACTGGTACTGAATTATTTAACCTCAATTTATCACTGCCAGTTCAAGAGTTGTTATAATCTTTTGCATTCATTAACCATTATTGGTTTTAATTCCACTGTGTGGTTATTTATGCCAATGTTCATAGGTGTGTTGGACCTACAAGTTTATTTTTGTTTAATCACCATGACCAGGAAATGAGAGGAACAGGCAGATATTTGTGGTGGGCTTTTGTAGAGTGAATAATTCCCCTACTTTTTTGGTGTCTCCATTGCTTTCCTGAGCCTTTTCATCTGGGTTAGAAATTAGGAAAGTATCAGCAGAGGTAGATGCTGCACTCCCAAGAGAATAAGCCCCAAAACAATGCTTGGATTGGACAATGTCACCAGAAGGGCAATCGGGATGCCATTTGGAAATGGTAGTACCAGTGTATGAAGTTGTTTACCCTGTCATTGCATGAATTATTGATGCTATGTTTATAGTTGTGGTTTATGTTCAGTAAATGGTTGCAATGACTATTTTGGGTTTTTGTCTATTTTGTTATTAGTGGATTATGTACAAACTCCCTCCATGATTGTGGTGGGAGTTGTAAGATGATGAATGAGTTAAGGGGTGGGGCAAAATCTGCCATTTAGGCACACTCCAGTTGAGAGATGTTGTCTTTATCAGCTGAGCAGCTATAGCAGCACCCTCCCACCCTACCACCCTCATTGCATTTGCTAGGGTCTTTGTGGGGTGAAGGATTCACCCCTTTTGGTTCCCCTTGCTTTCTTGGGCCTTTTCAATTGGGTTAGAATTTAGGAAACCACAAATGCAGGCAGATGCTGCACTCCCAAGAGAAAAAAACTCAAAATTATGCTTAAGTTGGACAGTGGCACTTGGGGGAGGGGGGGTTGTTATGCCACCAAAAAATGCAGTACAAATGTGTGAAGTCAGTTATCCTGTCATTTCACAAATTATTGATGGTAGATTGAAACTGTATGAATTACTGATGATATGTTGATAGTTGTGGTTATGTTTAGGTAACAATGGCTATTTAGGGTATTGGTTTGTTTTGTCATGAGAGGATCAGGTACAAAAAAATGTTAGCCTTGCATTTTAAAGGGAGCAGTAAAAAGATGTTAGCAGCATCATTCATATGCATCTTAAAAAGCAAGTAAACACCACAAAGGCTGCTAAATACTTTCACATATGTGTACTAAGCCACACCACCAGCACCTCAGCTGCACTCCTACCTTACTTTAATGCAGTTCTATTCATTCAGTAGGTGAGTGTGAAGCACTGGCTAATACTGTTATTGTAAAACAGAAGTGATAGTCACTGCAAAATATTAAAAAGTCCATAGTGCTATGGCAGGAATTTGTCACCATTCAACTGACTTTCCCCCCATTATCTAACAAGTGCAGAATTAATCAGAAATGCATTGAGGGCTACAAAGCATTACGACACCAATCCGCTTACCCTCCTTGGATATTGCTTCTTCTTGCAAACCAAGTTATTTTAATGTAATATTCCACTTACCTATGTAATCCCCAATAAATAACACTGCCCTTCTGCAGACTGTTCAAATTCTAGCAATGTAGTTCCAAGTATGTTCACCTTGGCTTACAAGAGTTCAAACCTCTTCTCCCACTGCTCCCCTCCAGCTTCACCCGGAAAAAATATCTACAATGCAGACTTCAAATGCTGCATTCCTATTGCATGAAGGTCTCAAACTGCAAATGGGTATGAATGCTCACCAAAATTGCAGATGAGTGTAAATTGGCAGCTATCATAGATTCTCCCATGACACTGCACCCTACAAGAGGGTATAACACAAATAAATGACTATTGCTAAAGCCATGGATTAAAACTCCATGTAAAGAAATGTGTCATAGTGCGCTTTGGGAAATTGTACACCTAAGCCAATTACTTCATTAATAAAACACCTTTAAGAGATAACCTGGTACTTAAGGACCTGGAAACATATGACCTTCAACCAACATGTAGCAAAGATAGTGAGAAAATCATATTATGTCGCCCAACTCAAAAGCAAGGGCATGGCATCTAGATCTAAGGAAGTTATAGCACCACTCCATTCAACCCTTATCACACCCATCAATGACTACAATGCCTCACTGGCATGAAACTAACCAGGCACTTGCAACAGTTGGAACATCCCTGAAGGCTCCTCACCAGGACAATCCAGGCTATGAATACACTGTAAGGCCCTATTGCTGTACTCAGTCTCCTAAAAGTTACTGAGAGGTGATCTATGCTTGGCATATAAGGCATCCACAACTCTGATGGATCTCTTATACGTCCTCAAAAGAAACAGCACCAGAAACACTAGATCCAAGGACCTGAACTTTACTTGTGACATAAATAGAACACGCCGGCGAGACCGATATGTGTCTCAAAGGATTCCCACACTATGGAATAAGCTCCCCCATCTACATGAAGCAGAGGTCATTCCTGACTCTGTTCAAAGAAAACCTTGCTCATTGGATGGAAAATTGCAAATTCACCCCTGGTCTTGTTTTTATGTCTCTGATGAACAGAGGTTGACAGTAAGTAAATTAATCCCCAACTAACATCCCCCTTCCTACGTAACACTTAGCTAATTCCTTACTAACATTCCTTACCATATAGGCATCCAAGGTACTTGGGAATAAAACTGGGTTGGATTACATGGCTAGACTTATAAAGACCCTGGTGGTCATTAGCCTAATACACACCTATGAACCTGTGAACCTATGAACTGGAGGTAGCAAAACTGCTGATCTCATATAGGTACCTTCAGTTTTGCTATTAATTAAAAAACTTAAAATAGTTTCACAATGCCAAAAGGGCAGTTCTTCCTAAAACTTGTTTTTGGTGTCTTTGGCCTGTATTATGGTTAACAATTGGCCTTAGCCAGCTCTCTTAGCTTGTTCAAAAATGTAAAAATACAAATAGATAAATACAATAGATGCAATTCTATATATTTATATATATATATATATATATATATATATATATATATATATATATATATATATATATATATATACATATATAAATGTATATGCATGTGTGTATGTATGTGTGTGTTTGTGTCTGTGTGTGTGTGTATGTGTGTGTGTATGTGCATGAGTTTGTATGTATACATCCATACAGACATATCATTCTATTAAATAAAACATGTATAGACATTCCATAATTTTCACTGATTTATTTTAAATGTGATTATGAAATTATGTCAGTGAAATAGAAGCTGGCAGTTTCTTCTCTGAAATTCTGGGGCCAGCCAGCAAAAGTTTTATCATTTTACATGCCAACTGTTGAAGGCAGGTGGGCATATGAAAGATACATTATTTATTTATTTATTTATTTGTTTGTCTGTTGTATTTGCTTACCATCAAGGTCTGATTGGACAAAACCCCTTTTCAGCAGAGAACCATGGAGAAAATTTCCTTTAGCTGAAACAATGATTGATAATTGCTAAGCAAAAAACAGTAAAATAATAGCATGAGAAGCCCGATTCAGAGGGGCTGCTGCCAAATGGCACAGTGTATCAGTGTCAGTGTCTGACAGAAGAATGACAAATGAGCTGAAAAGTTAGTTATATAAAACTGTGGTGAGACCAGAACATCTGAACAGTACTTGCCATTCGTTCATCTCTAACACTTAAAACAAGAAGGCTTGGGATTTTGTTCCAATGCTTAAATACATATGAACACATTAGGATAGACAGCAGCATCTCTAAATATGAACAAACTAGTTAACAGATAGAACTTACATACATACACACTTACATCTCAACAGCTAACTACAAAATGGCAGTCAGACTTGCACGTGCTCAGTATTTATATACTTATGCAAGCCCTTGGATAGCTTCTTAAAGGTATATACATACATATTGATCTACATCGCCCCTCTTAAAAAGATTGCCTTTTATGGAAAACAATATCAGAGCAAGACATGTATTACTATATATATTAGAAACAACATACAATGTTCATATCCAAGTTGCTTCATAACTGCTACAGGGCTTAGAGATTTGACCATATCTCATAACATAACAGTTAGGACTGAATTTAGCAACATGGACAGTCTGTAGTACACAATTCATATCAGGAATTTCTGAATTTGTCATAGGAACGGAAATGTTCTCTGGAACTTCCTCTGGAGTTGGACCACCAGGCAACTCACTCTGAGATAAAGAGTCTTTCCCACAGGCTATGTGCTGTGGTATAGGCTTGGACACCAGTCTCAAATGTTTCCTATTCTACCTAAAGATTGCTCCTTCTGATTCCAAAATGTATGATCTCGGCTCTGGACCAATATTCTTCATGACACCAATCCGATTATAACCTCTGGACATTTGCATTCTTACCATTTCTCCCTCTCGTAATGGATTGGCGGTTTACTGGTCTTATTGTAGTAGGACTTCTGGGATAGGCACTTCTTTAACAGATTGGATTTCACTAACCTGTTTTTCTTGACACATGGAGCCAACAGCTGACTACTGACTGGTAATGTGGTTCTGCTTTGTCTCGACAGAAGTCTCTGAGCAGGTGAACCAAGATGTTTATCACAAGGAACATTTCTGAGATTCAAGAGATTCGGAAAAACATCCCTATTATCTTGTTTTGACTTTTCTAGTAACTGCTTTGCACTTTGCATGGCACATTCTGCCATACCAGTTGACTGCAGGTACTCTGGACTACTTGTAACATGAGTAAAGTCCCATTCTTCTGCAAATCTTTTGAACTGTTGGCTTATAAATTATGTGCTGTTGTCTCAAATAACTTTGTGTGGACTACCATGCACAACAAAATGATTCTTCATCTTATTAAAGACTGTACTGGATGTTAAGTTAAGAAGTAGGTCAACCTCAAACTAATTGTAGTAAGAGTCTACTAACAGCAAATAATGTTGACCATTCCACTCGGAGATATCAGTGGCTACTGTCGACCAAGGTAGTTCTAGAATCTGGTTAAGCTGAAGTGGTTCCTTCAGTTGATGTGGCTTTGTACTATTATACACTGAACAAGATAAAAGTGCTCTCTCAATGTCTTGTGATATAGAAGGCCAAAATACTAGTCCTCTTGCCTTTCTTTTGGTAGGTTCAGTTCCTGGGTGACCATAATGCAAAATAGTAATGTACTCTGTTTGCAAGGACTTTGGAACAATTACTTTTGGATCTTTCATAATGATGCCTTTGTCAGCCAAAATCTTATCTCTGTATGGGAAATAAGGTTGCACTTCTTGAGGTAAACTAGATTGCTTTGATGGCCATCCTTGATTGATAAAGTAGTTAAGTCTTTGTAAAACTGGATCTGTGGCTGTGTGATCTCTCAGCTCATTAAGATGTGTGGAAGAAACAATTCTCATTTCCATGACTTCAAAATCAAAGTTCTCATTCTTGTGCTGTTCTGTGATACTTCTGGGCAATCTGGATAATGTATTAGCAAGATAAAGAAGTTTACCCTTCTTGTAGACAAGATTGAAATTATACTTTTTTAATCTCAGCATCATATATTACAGTCTGGCTGGAGCTGAATGCATAGGCTTTCTCAAGATAGTGACTAGAGATTGGTGGTCTGTTTTGATCTGGATAGATCTACCGTAAACATAATCATGAAACTTCAAACATGCAAACAGAATTGCCAAAAGCTCTTTCTTGATCTGGGCATATTGCATTTCAGTTTGGGTAAGTGTTCTTGATGCATAGGCAGCAGGTTGATCCTCTTGTAGAATGACTGCACCAAGATCAAGTTCTGAGGCATCACAGAAAATTGTAACTGATTTGCACACTATAGTATCTCAGAGTAGGTGGATTTGAAATTCTTTGTTTCAAGACAAGGTGCTGCTCTAATCAAGGCCAAGATACATCTTTACGTGTCAGCTCTTTGAGTGGTGCTGATAGTTGGCTCAAGTCTGGAATGAACTTGCCTAGGTAGTTGACCATGCCAAGAAAATGTTGGAGGGCTTTAACATTGCCTGGATCTGGCATCTTGAGAATTATTGCTTTGAAGGGTCTGGTCATAAGCCTGAACTAGTAATTAAATGACCAACATAAGTAACTTTGTGTAGTCTGAACTTGCATTTCTGTGGGTTGATCTTAAGATTCACTTGACGTGCCATTTCTAGAAGTTTTCTGAGGTTTCTATCATGTTCTGCTTCATCACGACGTCCTACCAGTATGTTGTCTGCTATAATAGCATAAGGATACCCAGAAAAAATTTGCTCCATTGCACACTAAAGACTTCACTTGCAGAATTTATCCCAAATGACATTCTCAAAAATCTGTACCTGCCAAACGGAGAACTAAGAGTAGTGAGCAATGATGATTTTTTTTGTCAAGCTCGGTTTGCTGAAATGAACTCTTTGCATCTAAGACAGAAAAAATAGTGGCAATTGGCATCAAGGCTGTGACTTCTTTGACTGTGTGCATTGGATGATGAGGTCTTTTAAGTCCTTTGTTCAAATCTCATAGATCAATACAAATTCTGATGTCATCTGAGCTTTTCTTATGAGC
Organism: Protopterus annectens; assembly: GCF_019279795.1. Classification (NCBI taxonomy): domain Eukaryota; kingdom Metazoa; phylum Chordata; order Ceratodontiformes; family Protopteridae; genus Protopterus; species Protopterus annectens. The sequence continues at coordinate 1,285,985,290 of NC_056737.1, forward strand.
TACCACCATGGAAGACACTGACTCAGTTGAAGTTTCAACTGGAAAAATCACACCTTGTCACACCATTTTACCTAGCTTAACTTTGACTCTGTCCTGCATGGCTATTGGAACATTGCGTGCTGGCCTGATAACTGGACTGAACTCTGGGTCTAATTTCATGGATTACACAACTGGAAGTTTGCCTAATTTGTCTTGGAAAAGATCAGCATAGGTAGAAAAAAATGTGCTGGGCAAAATGTTTTTTTAAGCTAACTCGGTGAATTCCTTGTTAATGAAAGCAGTCCCAATTTCAAACTGTCTCTGAGCCATAATAATGACTGGATGTACCTTTTGAATACATAAAATAACAAGTCATAGCTTCTCCCAGCAGAATAACATGAAAGTACTACTGAGCCTTCAGTTTGAATTTCTTCACTTCCATAAGCAACAAGTTTCGCACACCTTGACAAATCAAGCCTTTCACCTTTACATACTCTTGTCAAATTTTTTGCAGACATATCATTGCACTTGGAACCAGTGCCAGCATTGAGCTCTGTGGGTTTGCCATTTATCCGAACAGTACAAAATACTTCATTTTTGCCCTTAAATCTCTGCATTAACTGTTTCATGAAGCACTGACACACCATCAACATAAAGAGTAGTGTTACTGCTTTCTAATTGATCAACTATTTTCTTAAAATGTTCCTTTTTAATAAAAGAATGTGGGACTTTTGATTTACAAAATCTTTTGAAGTGATTCCATTTATTGCATTTGTGGCATTGTTGACCAAAAGCTAAACATTTTTCCCTTTTAGATTCAATGTGTCTTGCTGTTTTAAAAATAGTGACTCTCCACTAAAACTTAACTTTTTAGACAGGTAAAACTTAAGTTACCTACTTTCACATCTAACTTCTCTAGTGCACACTGCAGTGTTTAGGATAAACCTTTTTTTTTTTATCTTACCTTTAAGCATCCCTATGACTAGCACTTGCTCTAATACCTGCTGGAAAGCACTAGGAAGCCTTAAACTGATACAAGCAATCAATTCTCCTTATTAATAATGAGAAATTAATCATAGGCACTAAACAGCCTATAATTGCAAAGTACCTTGCTAAGGGAAGGGAAAACAGCTCCTGTACATTTAAAAAAAGCACCAAACCAGGCATGTCCAAGGGTACGCTTCCAGTGATTTCTCCTGTCCACCTGGTGAACCTGGGAATACTAGGGCAATGCACCAGTTGCCTCATGTACACAGACAGCCCTTTTCTCCTACCAGCCAACAATACAATCTGTGAGAGATGCACTTACATAGCCAAACTGGAAGCAGAGATCTCTCCACCCAAGATTGTGCTAGACAGTCAAGAGGAGAAGGCTAACACCTGCACTACGCCTCAAGCAACACATAGCCCTTCTAAACTCACACCACCAACACCCACACATGGCAACACTAAATCCACATATGCGGAGGCCCTTAACTGTAACCTGCCCAAGCAACAAGGACCTCTGAAGCTGAAATGCAAACAAACACCAATCACAACCAAAGTGTCACATAGCTCCCAACACCAGTGTGCCACCCAGCAACAGCCCCTAAGGCAAGACAATGTACCTAACACTTTAGTCATAGGTTACTCTATATTCAGGCACAGTGATGTCCCACTCACCAGGCTGAATAAGGAGAAAATTGCAGTGAGTTGCCTGTTGGGTGCCAGGATCCGCCACATAACTCATGCACTCAAGTCACTCCACAACAAGTACAAATATGACTCTATCATTATCCATGTTGGAATGAATGACTTGAGACCTACCTCCCTGGATTACATGAAAAAAGACATGGAAGAGCTCTCAGATCATGTGGCCCAGGCAGGCATGACCCTAGCCCCGAGTAGCATCCTGCCTTTGCCCAGAATGATACCACAATATAAGGACAAAATGATTGACTTCAACAATTGGCTAAGCTTCTGTGTCATTCAAATGGGATCCAGTATCTGTCTGCCTGGGACGACATGATCGACAGACCTCGATGCTTTGCCAGAGATGGTCTGCACCTGTCACCCCTGGGATTCAGGTTACTGGCAAAGGCTCTTGCCACCCCTATACTGCCTTTTTAGGCAAAGTTCAAAGGACAAAACCACCACTGTAACAGGTACAAGCATGCAAAATCTGGCAGTAATGCTACTCAATGCTAGAAGTCTAAACCTCAAAATGCACTCTCTCGAGGCACTCCTAAAAATGGAGAACATCGATATCTGTGCAGTAACTGAGACCTGGTTCAAGAGAGCACCCCTGTAATACCAGGCAACAACTCTTACCACACTTTTCAGCCACCAAACCAGGATTGAAACACTAAAGGTGGAGGAGTATCCATATTCACCAAAGATATTCACACCACTAGGTTAGTTGCCCAACACAATGCATCTGAAGTTCTCCAGGTACAACTAACACTAGGTAAGACTGCAATCCAAACTGTAGCTTGCTACAGATCCCCCACCATGCCCCAAGATTCTCACTACACCTTTCTAAACATACTGGAAAATATTAATATACAACCAAACACCCTAATACTTGGTGATTTCAACTACCCTGCCATTAACTAGAAAAACTACTCGTGTACCAACACCTTTGCCTAACGGTTCTTGGAATTCATAAATTCCAATGCCCTGGATCAACTAATCCATAGTCCCACCAGGGGCTCCAATATCCTAGACCTGGTCATTACCAACATGGGAAATCAATGCTCCACACCTATGGTCACCCCCTCGTTGGTCAGATCAGACCATAAGCTAATCACCCTTAACATCCACATCCCATCCCCCAGTAAGGAAACCTCCGTAAAAAACTTCTCCAAATCCAACTTCATGCTACTCAAGTCAGAAGTTACAAACTTCATGACACCCATGCAGACGGGAACTGAAAGTTCGACTGCTGAGTCCTACACTAAGGCACTGTATGATCACATCCACTCATGCATGAATTGTGCCATCCCAAATAAAACAAAGATGCTCTCCTCCAAAAAAACGAAGCCGATCTCGTGGTCCCCTGCCATAAACAAACTTTACAACAAAAGGAAGAAATTGTTGCAGAAAAGAGGAAAATCTCAGGATGCAAAAAATTCCCTTACCAGCCTCAGTAAGAAGCTGAGATCCCTCATAAAATCCTTCAAAGCTAGTTACAAAAATAAAATTGCCAAAGATTCCAAAGAAAACCACAAGGCATTCTATAACTATGTCAAGAATCTAAATGGCAATGCTCAGATCTGCTCTGAGCTACAACAGAATGGCATTAAATATACTGATCCCAAGGATATTGCCAATATCCTGGCAGATTGATTCAGTGCCAACTTCACCCCCCTCTTACCCCCTAAATACCAGAAGATTGCCAAATTCTGGTAATAATGACCACACAGGTAAAAAACGCACTCTCCAAAGCTAAGAATACAGCATCCATGAGACCAGATGACATCCCGGGCTGTGTACTACATGAACTGCAAAATGAACTGGCACCTTACCTAAGTGTCATGTTTAATCATACCCTCACCTCAGGCTTCATGCCCACTGAGTGGTGCATAGCTACAGTTATCCCACTCCACAAGGGGGGATCCACCTTGGATCCCGGGAACTACTGCCCCATCAGTCTGACGAGCCTAATCTGCAAGGCCATGGAACGTATTATCATGGAACTTATAAACAAAGACATTGGCAACCTTCAAACACTGGACCCCACCCAGTTTGGGTTCATGAAGGGCCGAGTTTGTCTCCTGAACCTGATTGACTTCTTTGAATCAGTCTCCAGAGCTGTGGACAAGGGTAAGGCAGTCCACACAGCCTATTTGGACCTCGCCAAGGCCTTTGACACCATCCCCCACTCTGGAATCATAGATAAACTTACTAAGCTGGGCATTAATCCCTACATCACTCGATGGGTTGCCAACTGGCTTACTGACAGAGCCCACACTGTAAAAGTAGCTGACTCCAAATCCAGCTCTAGACAAGTGACAAGTGGAGTACCTCAGGGTTCAGTCCTGGAACCTCTATTGTTTGGCATCTACTTCTCTGAAGTACAGGCCAACACTAAGGGACTCTGGCTAACAAAGTTCGTAGATGACTGCAAACTGGGAGCCATTATTGAATCCTCAAATGATGTTGATACTCTACAAACGGGCCTTGCAGAAACAGATGCTTGGTGCCAGAGCCATGGGTTCAAGCTCAATACCAAGAAATGTATAGTTATCCCCTTTGGGAAAAAAAACATGTACCCGTGAATTACCACATAGGTGGCAGTACACTAAACACTGAAAGTGTGATAAGAGACTTAGGGACACAGGTGGACAGTGGTCTCACCTTCAATAACCACATCGCCAGAACAGTCAGGAAATCCTTCTATATGGCACACCTCATCACTAAGGGCTTTTAATCCAGAAAAAAGGAGGTCATTGTCCCACTGTACTCATCCCTCATTAGACCCATTATAGAATACAATGCCCCATTTGGTGTGTACCTCTCAAGACATCTGCAACAACTGGAAAGGCCACAGAAATACCTAACTAAAAGAATCACAGGCCTAAAGCAGATGCCCTATGCTGACCGCCTTAAAAAATTCCAGCTATACTCTGTCACATATAATCTACTCCGAGGCGATCTCTGCTTAACATACAAGTCCATGTCAAACCCAGAGCTGCTGGACATGCTACACTTAAAGAAATCCCAATCCCTCAGAGCCACACACTCCAGGGATCTAAACCTTGTCATCACAATAAACAAAACATGCTGGAGGGATAGGTTCCTGACCAAGAGACTCCCCAGACTCTGGAACAGACTGCCCATACATGTCAAGCAGAGCACCTCTTTGGCCCTTTTTAAAAGGAACCTTGATGATTGGATGGGAGAAAGGAAATTCACCCCAGGGATCACGTCAGTCACCCTGCTAAACAGGGGTCCGGGGAAGTAAATAGTGTGGGAAGAAATAGCCAGGGAATTGTTATGGCTAAGCTTCTATAGGCCCCTAGGGCTGATAGCCTAGTACCAATCTATGACTCTATGAACCTATGACTTCCACCACAATTATGACAGTTGGCAATGAAACTGGGTTGAGCCCCATGCTTTGCATTTGCTGACTCACTCTAATGCTTCAGTGAGACTGTGCAAAGCCTGGAATTTGCTAGAAAGTTCTGGGGTTTACCAGTGAGTACTGCAGGGTTACAGCTGCCACATGCTTGGGCCTGTTTCTTTTAATAACGTGTTGCATGGTATCAACATGAACTTTATCACTGTGCCTTCTATAGCTGCTCTCATTTGTAAGCATCTTTATGTGCTTTTCTGTGAGCTTGTATATCTGACAAATCTCAATGGCCTTATTCAAAGATAAGTCACTGTCACGAAGCAAAATCTTCCTCACAGCATCATCTTTCATGCCACAAATAAGTCTGTCCTTTATTAACTCATCCCTTAAGTCACCAAATCTGCATGTTCTAGCTTTATTTCTCAGGTCAGTTATATATGCTGCAAAAGTTTCACCAGGCTTTTGATCCCTTGTGTAAAATAAGTGCCTTTCCACTCTATCATTTGTCTGGGGGGTTACACATTCCTCTAAATTTACATTTTAAGTACTCTGGGTCCTCCCTTGACTCAGACGGTACAACAATATGATGGGTTTTCTCCCTCTCCTGTATAGACAACATGTATATACACAAATGAGCGTTCCCTTTCTATGGCTTCTGACTCAGCTAAATTAAGTAGAATAAATGCCTTTGTATGGTCATCTTTATTAGAAAATGCAGGCTGTATGAAAATGTTGTACTGTTGCTCAAACACGCTCTAATTGTCGGCAATATTACTGTCAAACACAACTGCACTGGGTTTCCAAAATCTGTCTGGCATGCCCACAAAGTATACACAAACACACTGAAAATATGGCCCTTGTAATTATATATGAACAAACTGTTCTGTGAGCTTGTAGCAACATTCAGATGCATGATAAACTCTTCAAAATATTTTACTTTGCAAAACATGCTCTGTAATGGCTGTACTCTGTGAAATATAACTTGTAATGGCCGTTCTTTGTGAAATAAGCCTTGTAATGGCTGTACTTTATGAAATAGTTTTACTGTGACACTGGACAAACATGCAAACTCTATAGACACGTCTGGTAACTCAAATATCTTTGCTTAATATGGAAAATACATATGCTTTGCAAAAATGTGGTCTTCTTTTATTTTTATTTGTTTCATGCAATTTGGACTTTATTTCAAACATTTTCCATACTAATTTGAATATTGGTTTATGCTATTATTATTTAGAACATTTTGTATGCCTGGTTTCATATTATATGAAAAGAAATAGTGCTGAGCAAGTTTTAATACCTGAAATTAATTTCTGACCTGTTTTGTGAAGTTTGCACATCTTTGGAATTGATCCATTCCTGTATATTCCACCAGCATCTAAACAAATGCCTTAAGTCATTTTAGCCAAGCCATTTCTGACCTCATGCCCTTTTTATAAGCTTCTACTGACTTCATGTCCTTTTAGACACATCGCTTTTAACACCTTTAGACATGCCACTTCTGGCACCATGTCGCTTGTATGTCTCTAAAACTTAAAACAAGAAGGCCTGGGGTTTTGTTCAGATGCTTTAATACATATAAACACATCAGGATGGATAGCAGCATCTCTAAGTATGAACGAGCTAGTTAACAAACAGAGCTTACATGCATACATGCTTACATCTAAACAGCTAACTATATAATGGCAGTCAGACTTGCACGTGCTCAGTATTTATACACTTGTGACAGCTTCTTAAAGGTATATACACACATATTGATCTACAGTACTGAAACCCGATCAGTGAAGGCAAAGCAATTGAATAAGCTATGGGTGCTGGAGAGGATGAGACTGAGTGGGTGGATGCAGACATCAGAGCAGTAGCTAATGTAGCTCCAATTACAGAAAAGGTCAAAAAGAACAAACTATGGTGGTTTGGGCACATATGCAGAAAAGCAGAACATGATTTGGTGAAGCAGATTTGAGAAAAATAGGAAGAAGGCAAGAGGAAACAAGGACATTCAGCAAAGAGATGGATGGACTGTGTGAGAGAAAACCTGTGAAAGTCAGGCATGACAGTCGAAGAAGTTAGGAGATTGACACTGAATTATGACAAATAGCAACAGTTGACCCAACACCAAGACCCCATGTAGAAAATGGGAAAATGGGGGTTGATGATGATGATTAAGAGAACCAGAATCATTAAGTAACAATCATTGAACCTTTCTTAAATAATGTCTTTGTATAATGGCACCGTAGTGTGGGACTTACATTCCCATGCTTACACAGTACATCAGAGATTTTCAATAGAGGCAATGTAAAAAAAAGTCTCTCTCTTGCTTTGTTTTTTAGTATAAGGCAAAAATGTGGACATTCTCTGAAAATACAGACAAATCAACAGTATGACAGTCTCTGCCAAATGTGCAGAAATACAACGGCAATCTGATACGTCTGTTTTTTAGTCTTGCAGAATGTACCTGATTTTTCTTGTATTTGGTCTGCCCTATTTACATACCTCTCAACCTCATAGCTCAAGAAATCTAGACAAAGCCTTAAATAAAGGGGAGGAGCAAGGACCCTAAAATAGAGACGGATTGTAAATGTTGCTCTTATACGCTACTAAAGTTGCTAGAATAACAGGATTTGTATTAGCATGCATTGTCTGAAGGCTATGAAGTCCTCAGTGAGTTGCCAGAAAACCATACATTTTATGAGGAACAGACCAAAAATATAAGGCAAAAATCTGGACATTCTGTGAAAATCCAGACAGTTGAGATGCATGTCTCCATAGCATATATCAATTGAAAAGTCTGGATGCTCAATGGTACTTAAACGGTTGGACTTTTTTCTATTGGTATATACTCAATTTTCAACATGGAATGAGTAAATGGGTTTTATGAAACTTTGTTAAATAGTTATAAGGATGAGGGGTTCTTAATGGTTCAAGCTGAGAAAGGGTAGGATTCGAAAGAATTATACATAGAGGTGGAGTTTCTTGAGTAGGCAGTGTAGTTGTAGGTAAGATAACAGGTCTGAGTAATCTCTCAGTAAACTCTCAGTAAACTCTCAGTAGTCATCTTGGGATTAGTGCTTCTGTTTTCTCCTGGTGAGAGGAGTGCAGTTACATTATTTCCTGAAGACTGCTGATCGCCAGAAAGCTTAATAACTGCTTTATAGGTAACAACGTGGAATCTGTGCTTATATTTTGATCCTGGTGAGAGTAGGAGCAGAGTGCATTGATTCCTGACTCTTTCTGGTTGGAGAGTGAGTGTCTGTGCTTAACGTACTTGATTGGTCTGGTTGCTATTTGAGGCATCTACCAGAAAAAGGCTACAAGCCTGCAGACCCTTGCATCATCTGGGACAAGACTGTGGATCACCAAACAGGCCATGGTCTGCTTCTGTTTTTGGGATTGGTGCTAACATTTTGCTTCGGGTGAGAGAAGAAGCAAAGTAGTATTGTATCTCAACAGAGTGAAGCTGTGGTGAGACCAGCATTAGTAGTAGCCAGGCAATAGCCATTCATGCTTTTCATCATTCTTAACAACCTAATTCTTTATTTTAAAGTAAGTACTGTTTGATTTCTTTCTAACATCAGAATATCTGACTAAATACTTCATCCTTAAATTTTCAGGGTCTACATATTAGTTTCCCCTCAAATGTTTGGCAGTGGTCTGTACAGACTTAGACACTTTGATTGACATTTTTCCTGTAAAAGAAATAAATAAGGAAACAGCTCCAGTGCTTAGTAATAATGACCATCCCTCCTGGCATGTTCTAAAGGTAAGTTCCCTGTGCTTTCTCCTATTAACCTGGTGAACTTGGGCATTCTGAAGAAGTGTAGCAACTGCCTCATGTACACAGTCAACCCTCTCCTCTTACCTTCCAACACTCAGACTTGTGAGAGCTGCACTTATATATATCCAAATTGGAAGCCATCCAATCTCAAGCCAAGACCGGAATAGCTGGTCAAGAGAAGTTCAACATCTGCACCACACCACATGCAACACATAGCCCTCCAGAACACTCACCATTACAGCTCTCACATAAAAAAACAAACCACACACTCACCATGGTGGAGGGTCTCAATAGAAATCTATCAAAACAGCAGAGACCTCCAAGGCAGAAATGCACTTGACCATGACAACACAGCACAAACCACAAGACACGTAGCTCACCTACACAGTGTGCCCCTCAACCTAAGCACTTAAGGCAAAACAGCTTGCCAAATTCACTAATCATAGGTGATTGGATAGTGAGGCACACTGATGTCTCACTCACTAGGTTGAATAAGGAGAAGGTAACAGTCAGCTGTCTATCAGGTTCCAGACTCTGACACATAATACATGCATTCAGGTCACTCCACAACAAGTACAAGTATGACTCTGTCACTGTCCATGTGGGTGTGAATGACATGAGACACACCATCCTGGACTATGTGAAAAGAGACATAGAAGAGCTCTCAGATTATGTGGCCCAGGCAGGTATGACCCTAGCCCTGAGCAGCATCCTACCATTGCCCAGAATGATACTGCAGTGCAAGCAGGAAATGCTTGACTTCAACAATTGGCTAAGTTTCTGGTGTCATTCTAAGGGGATCCAGTATCTGTCTTCTTGGGATGACATGATTGACAGACCCCGATGCTTTGCTAGAGATGGCCTGCATCTGTCATCCCTGGTTTCTGGATACTAGCTAAGGCTCTTGCCACCGCTATAGTGACTTTTTGAGGCAATGTTCCAAAGACCAAATTACCACCATAAAAGCTATAAATAAATGCAATCTGAGGGTCATGCTGCTCAACACTAGAAGTCTAAATCTCAAGGTGCACTTGCTCGAAGCACTCCTCAAAATGGAGAACATCGACATTTGTGCTGTAACGAAGACCTGGTTTAAAGCAGCAGAAAGCACTCATGCACTACCAGGCTATAACTCATTCCACACCTTTCGGCCCCTGAACATGGACCAAAGCTCCAAAGGCAGTGGTGTCTTCATATTCATAAAGGATATTGACACCTCCAGACTAGTAGCCCAACATAACGCATCTGCAATACTTCAGGTACAACTAACATTGGGTAAGATGGCAATTCAGGTTGTAGCCTGCTATAGGTCCCCAACCATGTTCCAAGACTCTCACTCCACATTCCTAAGCACCCTGGAATCTATTACAGTCCAACCCAACACTCTCATACTAGGTGACCTTAACTACCTCTCCATACACACTGAGCTGAATGGAGGAGGGGCATTGACTACAACTCTGATCTGAGATATATAACAATAAGTATCCTTTTTTTTGGCTTAGTTATACTGGTTATTGCTTCTAGCAATTTATATATAGCACTTTTTACTGCCTGCTGCATACTTTTTACTGTATTGTATTGCTATTAACTAATCTGCACAGTTAAACTAAAATTGTCTGCCTTACAGGGCCTGAGAAATAAGTTTTTTACTGCCACAGTGTTTGTAAAGCTTTATAGCTAGTTTCACTGTGTGAAAGGTATTTTCTGTACTTGTTAAGCACCTATTTGTTTGTTCTGATTTCCTGCCAAGGAGTGTATCATATAACTGATGTGTTGCAGTTAAAAGCATTCTGTAGAGTACCCTTGCTCCTTTATCTGTTTAAAAACTTTCATTTTGTGTCTCACTGCTGTGATAAACATTTCTGTAGTGTTTACTGTCTAAAAGAGTGTAGGCTACTAGCTTTAGTATTGGTCCCCACTCTCCCTTCCTGTTGGTGTCTTGCTGTTATACTTGGTGGCTTTGCAGTTGCCCGCCCCTAACTGTAAATTTGATCTGGGACACTCCTCCCAGTCTAGGGTCATTAGCTCATTCTACCTAATACAGAGAAAACATCTGAGAAGGCCAACCCACTTAGTTTCTTTCCTTCTGTTCCTCCTTTCTCCCTTTCTTACAAAAACAAACAAAAAAAATGCCTGAACCTCCTTGTGTTCTGACTGTGCTTCTCAAACATTTTGGAACTATAGAGTATATTTTAGTGCATTTATTAAAACTGTATTTGCCTTAATATCATTACAACTCAAGTGCTCTAGGTTGCACTGCAACTGAATTGTTTTAGTGTGTTTTAGCTGCTTTTCTGTATATATATAGACTTTTCTGTATATGTAGAATAGCTACTTATTCTACTGTATTACTACCTCTTAAATCATTTTTCAGTTGTGCACTTGCTTTGCTTCATTCAAAAAGTTTTAAATTGCTAATTTTGTAAAGTTTTAATTGCATTTATTGTTTAGGACTACACACTCAAGTGCGTTAGCCTTTTCTGTGTTTATTTACTGTTTTATTGCATTGTTTAGCATGTTTTAACCAAAAAAACCCCCCAAAAAACAAAAAAATACTATCTTGTTTGCTCATTTCCCGCCTTTCCTAGCTAGTACAGTCCAGATCCCAGGCTTTGCTGGATTCAGGACTTTATTTTCTGTGTTCAGAGCTATCCACACCTTGCTGTGGTAGAGGGAAGTCCTACTGCTTACCAGTGGGAGTGGTGAGCATTGTACTGCCTATCTAACACTAGAGGAGTGGTTTCCAGCTCTGAAATTGTAGTTTTATTAGCCATTTTGGGTTGATTTCTATATTCTATCCCTTTCAACTTTCTGCCATAAAAACGTGTGTGTTTGTGCATTTTTCACATTGTGCAGCACTGTGGGGCTATGATTAAACTATTCCAGGTACCAGAAAGTCTGCTCTTCAAATTTCCCTTAGAACTAGCTGGTTTCTCCATAGTAGCACTAAAATCTGAACCCCTGTGACTAGCACTTGCTCTGGAACCTGATGGAAAGCAGCTGGAAGCCTTAAACTGATACAAGCACTCAACTCTCCTTGTTAATAATGAGAAATTAATTGTAGGCACTAAACAGCCTATAATTGCAAAGTACCTTGTGAAGGTAAGGGAAAATAGCTCTTGTACTTTACAAAAAAAGCACCTAAACAGGCATGTCCAGGGGTCAACCTCCAGTGATTTCTCCTGTCCACTTGGTGAATCTGGGCATACTGGGGCAATGCAGCAACTGCCTCATGTACACAGACAACCCTCTCCTCCTACCACCCAACACTACAACCTGTGGGAGATGCACTTACATAGCCAAACTGGAAGCAAAGCTCTCTCCAGCCAAGATTGTGCTAGACAGTCAAGAGGAGAAGGTTAACACCTGCACTACACCTCAAGCAACACATAGCCCTTCAAAACCCACACCATCAATACCCACACATAGCAACACTAAACCTACATATGCAGAGGCCCTTAGCATTAACCTGCCCAAGCAACAAGGACCTCCAAAGCTGATATGCAAAAAACAGTCACAACCAAAGTGACACATAGCTCACAACACCAGTGTGCCACCCAACAACAGTCTCTAAGGCAAGACAACGTACCCAACACACTAGTCATAGGTGACTCTATAGTCAGGCACACTGATATCCCACTCACCAGGCTAAACAAGGAGAAGGTTACTGTCAGCTGCCTGTCGGGTGCCAGGATCCACCACATAACCCACGCAATCAGGTCACTCCACAAGTACAAATATGACTCTGTCATTGTCCATGTTGGTGTGAACGACCTGAGATGTACCTCCCTGGACTACATGAAAAGAGACATGGAAGAGCTCTCCGATCTTGTAACCCAGGCAGGTATGACCCTAGGCCTGAGTTGCATCCTGCCATCACCCAGAATGATACCGCAGTACAAGGACAAAACAATTGACTTCAACAATTGGCTAAGCTTCTGGTGTCATTCTAAGGGGATCCAGTATCTGTCTACCTGGGACAACATGGTCGACAGACCACGATGCTTTGCCAGAGATGGCCTGCACTTGTCGCCCCTGGGATTCCGGATACTGGCTAAGGGTCTTGCTGCTCCTATAGTGCCGTTTTTAGGCAAGGTTCAAATGACAAATTCACCACCATAACAAGAACAGGCAAGCAAAAACTGAGGGTAATGCTTCTCAATGCTAGAAATCTAAATCTCAAAATGCAATCACTCAAGGCACTCCTTAGAATGGAGAACATCGATATCTGTGCAGTGATTGAGACTTGGTTCAAGGCTCAAGAGAGCACCCCTGCATTACCAGGCTATAACTCATGCCACACTTTTCGGCCATCTAACCTAGACCAGAACACCAAAGGAGGAGGGGTGCCCATATTCATTAAGGATATCCACACCTCCAGGCTAGTTGCTCAGCATAATGCATCCGAGGTTGTCCAAATGCAACTAACTCTGGGCAAAACTGCAATCCAAATTGTAGCTTGCTACAGATCCACCACCATGCCCCAGGATTCCCACTTCTGTTTTCTTGATATACTGGAAAATTTTAGGGTTCAACCAAACACCCTAATAATGGGCGATTTCAACTACCCCACCATTAACTGGAAAAACTACTCATGTACCAACTCCTTCACTCAACGCTTTCTGAAATTCATAAATTCCAATGCCCTGGATCAATTTATCCACACCCCCACCAGGGGCAACAATATCCTAGACCTAGTCATTACCAACATGAGTGACTGGTGTTCCCTGAAGTCACCTCCTCGTTGGCCAGATCTGACCATAAGTTAATCACCCTAGATATCTGCATCCCTCCCCCACCCACCATTAAGGAAACCATGGTAAAGAATTTCTCCAAAGCCAACTTCATGCTTCTTAAGATAGAAGTGGTGAACTTCATGACACCCATGCAGATGAACAATACAGTTATAACTGCTGAATCCTATACAAATGCACTCTATAAGCACTTACACGAGTGCATGGATCGTGCTATCCCAAACAGAATCAAGACCCTATCCTCCAAAAAAAGGAAGCTAATCTGGTGGTTTCCTGCCATAAACAAACTCTACAACAGAAGGAAGAAACTGTTGCAAAAGAGAGTAAAATCCCATGAGTGGATGATCTCCCTGGACAGCCTCAGTAAGAAGCTGAGATCCCTTATAAGATCCTCCAAACCTAGCTATGAAAACAAAATCATCACTGATTCTAAGGGCAACCACAAAACATTCTATAGCTATGTCAAGAATCTCAATGGTAACACCCAGATCTGCTCTGAGTTACAGCACAAAGGCATGAAAATTACAGAACCAACTGATATTGCCAACATCCTGACAGATAGGTTCAGTGCTAACTTTACCCCCTTCTCACCCTCTAAAGGGCCCATATCTATACAGGAAGAATGCAGAGTCCCTGTTATCACATCTATGCAGGTAAAAGCTGCACTCTCTAAAACCAAAAACACAGCATCCATGGGACCGGACAACATCCCAGGCTGTGTTTTCCACGAACTTCAGAACAAACTGGCACCCCACCTAAGCACCATGTTCAATCATAGTCTCACATCAAACTTTGTGGCCACTGAATGGCACACAGCAACAGTTATCCCACTCCACAAAGGGGGAGCCACCAGTGATCCTGAAAACTATTGCCCTATTATCCTGTCAAGCCTGGTCTGCAAGGCCATGGAACATATCATCATGGAACTCATAAGCAAAGATATTGGTAACCTCCAAACTCTGGACCCCACTCAGTTCAGGTTTGTGAAAGGCAGATCATGCCTTCTGAACCTGATTGACTTCTTTGAGGCAGTCACCAAAGCCGTAGACGAGGGTAAGGTGGTTCACACAGCCTATCTTGACCTCGCCAAGGCTTTCAACACCATCCCCCATTCTGGAATTATAGCTAAACTCACTAAACAAGGTATAAATCCCTATGTCACAATATGGGTTGCCAACTGGCTCACTGACAGAACCCACACTGTAAAAGTTGCACACTCCAAATCTGACTTCAAACCAGTGACAAGTGGTGTACCACAGGGTTCAGTCCTGTGACCTCTCCTGTTTGGTATCTACTTCTCTGAAGTACAGGCTAACACAGAAGGCCTCTGGCTAATGAATTCACAGATGACTGCAAACTAGGAGCCATAGTCGAGTCACCAAATGATGTGCACATCCTACAGAAGGGCCTCACTGAGACAGATGCCTGGTGTCAGAGGCATGGCCTCAAGCTCAATGCCAAAAGGTGCATTGTCATTCCCTTTGGTAAAACCTCTGTACCCATGAACTACCACATAAATGGCAGTCTACTTAATGCCGAATGTGTGATAAGAGACCTTGGGAATCAGGTGGACAGTAGTCTGTCCTTTGATAATCACATCGCCACAGTAGTCAGGAAATCCTTCTATGTGGCACACCTCATCACAGAAGGGTTCTCATCCAGGAAAGAAGAGGTCATTGTTCTCCTCTATGTGGCACTCATTAGACCCATTATAGAGTACAACGTCCCTTTTGGAATGTACCTCACAAGACATCTACAGAGCTGGAAAAGCCACAGAAGTACCCCACAAAGAGGATTACCGGCCTCAAACAGATACCCTACACTGACTGTCTCAAAAAACTCCAGCTTTACTCTGTAGCATATCACCTACTCTGTGGGGATTTCTGCCTAACATATAAAGCTATGTTAAACCCAGTGCTGTTGGACATACAACACCTAAAGAAATCCCAGTCCCTCTGAGCTACATGCTCTAGGGACCTAAATCTTGTCACCACAATAAACAGGCCATGCTGGAGGGATAGATTCCTGTCCCAGAGACTTCCTATACTCTGGAACAAGCTACCCATCTATATCAAGCAAAGTTCCTCATTAGCACTCTTCAAGAAAAATCTTGATGAGTGGATGGGAAATAGGAAATACACCCTGGGGATCACTTCTGTGGCTCTGCTTGACAGGGGCACAGGAAATTAACTTTCTTGGGTGGCGTAAGCCATTGAACCTTGTTCGCTAGGCTTAATTAGGCCCTTGGGCCGATAGCCTAGTACCTACCTATGAACCTTTAAACAAATAACTTTAAACAGTAAGTTATTGTACAGAAAAAGTACTCTTATTCTTAAGTTGGGTGTAGTAAATCCTAGGGGAGTTAATAGTCATGTGGTATGAGTAGTTTAGTTAAGTGATTGCTGTTTCTGATTTGTGCTTTTACAACTTGTGTGTTATTTATGCATTCAGTTTCATTTTATTTTGATTTTATTTACTCTTCTCTCACACCAATACTCCAAGAGAGTTTACTAAGCCTTGCTATGTATTAATAAATCCTAGCTTATTACTAGCTGCCTATCATCATTGTATGGTTCTTATATAGCATACAACCTGTATGCCTGCAGTTCCAGCTTCCATGTATTAGTTGATGTGAACCAAGGCTTGTACTGTCTCACTTTGGAGTCAGGAAGGATGGCATGTATGTAGAGAATACCTCTCAACTGCACAGATATTTGCAGAATGTCTAGATTTTTGCCTCATATTTTTGGTCTGCTCCTTAAAAAAAATAGTTTTTTGATAAATCACTGGGATGATCTAAAGATTAAAGTCACTAAATAATGACATACATTTCAGTTTCAGACGTCATATCCTTCAGAAAAGGCATGCTAACACAAATCCTGTTAGTCTAACAACTTTCTAAGTTTGTAAGAATGACAGTTGAAATGTCCCTATTTCTGTGCAGTTGTCTCCCTATTATGTCAAGCTTTGTCCAGATTTCTTGTGCCGGTTGAGAGGTATGATTGGCAGTACTGTCATTTTAGGAGATGACTCATGCAAACCCTGACTAAGATTTATTAGTAGTTATTCTGTTAAAATTGAATTTGCCTTTTTGCAGCATAGCACAACAGTACAACAACACACCTTACTGTTAACTGAATAACTTATGCATCTCAGAGTATTTCCTGTCATGTCTACTTTATCTAAGCTGTGCAACAGATGCTGTTTTTCAGACTGATGATGTCAGGGGTTCTTGGTACTTATACAATGGTCTTGGTAGCCATCAGATTATGCCAGAATAGGTAATAAGCTTCGTTTGCATCAATTTTTTGTGAATCGCATTACCTGCTGATGGCATAGCAGGTATCCCTCATGCTTATGGCATCAGCATAATGTCAGTTAGTGCAGGAAACACTATACCCATGCATGAGGGCATAGCGGCAGGCAGAACTGAAATGTAGCATCAGGGTAGTATTGCAGGATGGAAAAGGCCTTCTGCAACATTTTAAAATCTGGAAATTAATATATACTGTATGTAAATTACTGTTAATGTAGTTTGTGGGTAGTTCTAACCAAATGGGGACTGTTTTTTCACAGCGAGAGTATGGACACATAGATTAGTCATCCTAACAAGTTACACCATAAAAAGTATTTAAAGTAATGTAATAACTGTTTACACACACACACACACACACACACACACACACACACACACACACATGCACACAGAAATACACACAAACACAAGCAATCCAACAAATCAATAAACAATTCAAAAATTAATAGGTTAGAGAAAAAGCAGTCCCACTAATGGTGGAAAAATGCAGCTTGCTGGTTAAACAGAATCTGCTGTTTATCTACTTGCTAAGAAAGTGCACGGACAATGAGGATGAGGCAAATGGATCCTTAACTACTAATAAACACTAATATATTCCGGGTTTTGAATTTTAAAACTGTTGTTGAATTCAAGAAAGTTAACTGGGGTAGAGCACGGATCTACATGAACCCGTCCCAGACACAGTCTCAAAGCACTATCTGGATAAGAGACTTGCTAAGGGTCATACAGTAGGCAAATGGAGGCTGAAGATACTGTTCTTTATCTAGTTCTTTTTTGATAAATGGAGAGGCTCTGGAAGAAAACAAGTGCTATTTTCCTGTTTGTTTCACTCAGTAAATCCAGGTTAGTTAGTGTAAAGTGAAGTATCTGTCAGTGTTTCCTGAACATTCCAAAAGGTAGCAAGTCCTGTAGTAACTCATACTGGACAGTAAAGCATTACATGTATCATAACTTCCTATCCTCCCTGGGAGCTTAAAAGCACAACATAATCAGCAAAGGACAGTGTTTCAAAACTGCAGCAGTATGACAGTTCCAAATTGGATTCCTATTGAGTCATCAGATGCAAAGGTATCACAGACAAAATTCACTAATAATGAGCACAATTTCGGGGGGGGGGGTGGCTCCACTACATCAAGTGTTAGCTTTACATATTTGAAAAAGTCAGACACAATGTTCTGCTGTACTGGATGTGTCATACCATTGGACTCAGTGAATCAACATACAGCCCTCCAAACCTACTCTTTTTTTTTTTAAATTTCATTATATACAGAAATCAGGTCTGCCATGGTGGCACAGCAGTGGCGTTGTTGCCTCACAGCAAAAGGTTCTCCCGTTCGATTCTCGGCTTGGGTTGGGATTGCCTTCTGTGTGGAGTCTGCATGTCCTCCTCGTGGTTGAGTGGGCGTTTGAAAGACATGCGTTGAATGGGTTTGCCTTCATTGAAGGTTGGGCGTCGGGCTGGCAACTCGATACCATAAAAACCAACTGCCAATCATTAGCGGACCGGAGTTCCACTGTGGCAACCCCTAACTGGGAAAAGACGAAAGACAAACAAACAACAAACATATACAGGAATCATTTATACTATTTTTCAAAGTAGCAGTCAACAAAAATTGGAGATGACTGCAAACATTGTGAAAGTGCTTACCGATTTATTAAAGTTTTATTTTTTAACAGGGAATCCGTCTTTATTTAGTCATTCAATTCTACCTAAGGCTGGATTGTGCATTGGTTTTACTCATTCTGCTTGTGTGGACAATATTTTATGAACTTTTGGGTAAACCATTTGCTCAAAGAACAGCTGTGTTTGGTACGTTTCTGCTGATATAAATAATTTTGCCATCAGGATCCATTTCTTCTATCTCTCTCTCTCTGTTTATGTATGTATGTATTTATGTATACAAGTATCTGTATGTCTGTCTATCTATTTACCATGTTCCAACATTCTTCCCTTACATGAAAATTGCTCAGATCACTCTTAGTTGTGAGTTGTTTTGCTAACATTTACAATTTTGTTTCCATACACTCCCCGTTTTTGTCTAGGAGTTACATTTGCCAACTAAAGTATTTTTAATGAAAACAAAAGTTGTTATTCACTAGTTATTTGTTTTTCCCCACTATCATCATCTAGTCAAAGAAACTTTTTAGGAAAGTTACAAAGTGGAATCACAAAGCATATTAGAATATGTCATGAATGTTCATGACACTACACAGTAACACATTCTCTTCAACCTTATTTTGATAAAATCGAGAAAAGAAAATGCACACCATATAACAGTGGCACTGGATGGTACTGGGTTAATGTAGCATGCATCCTACCTGGTAAGGACCTTCAGTCATCTGAGCTTCACCGATGTGACCAAATGCTATCAGTTTTGAATAAATCCAACCAAAACCCAAACATCTGTCCTGGATTATTGCTATGCATTTTGTACTAATCTAAATATCTCCAAGGCACACAACAACACCAGAAAGTCAACGTATCTAACGGATACTCTCCGTCAATGCCAAAACAGGAATGCTTGCAGGCACAAACTCGAATAAGGCACACAAGTAATTCAACATAATTTAATCACCCACGAAGAAGAGCAACAATGTTTCTCACAAACACTTGTGAGAGTTAAGCGCTTCCATCCGCAAAAAAGCAGACTTCTTCAGAACTGCTGAAAACGTAACAAAACACTTCTTTTAAAAACTTTTTGGCGCCAATATTCATACAATAATTTAAAGTGACAGTGCTCATATACTAACAAATAAATAATACTATAAGCCTATATGTTTACAAACTATTATATACATATACTTTAATACCTAACTAAATTATCATTGAAAATATAATATTAATATAATAATAAAATGCATTTTAAAAATAAGATTTATATTAAAAATGATTACTAAAAAATGATGTAAATACAAATGAATGAATTAATAAGAATGTTCCATAAATAGTTATTACTAATATTTCTATCTAATAAATGTTAATACTGTGATAAAATATAAACTCAAAGTGTAAAAAGGAAAGGCTTTATATTAATAAAATCATTAATACCCGGTGCATTTGTAGCGTCTGTCAGCACTTGCCAGGTACTTTCCTTTTTACTTAAAAGTGCTTTGAAATTACCTCCCCTATTGGAAGGCATAACCTGGTCTATGATGGCAAAACTGAAGCTATGCTCACTACCTTTTTTCTCAATATGTTTATATAAGGCATTCTTATTGTCATGTGTCCTTATTCTATACAAGTGGTCATAGATTCTATTTCTAAATTGTCTTTCAGTTTGGCAATATAATATGCTGGACACATGGAACAAACTGCTAAATAAATTACATTATTTGTGTTACAATTACCTCTTTTAAATCTTATATAAGTCCTATTTACATTTCCTAATCTAATTCCCTCACTCTCATTTATACAAAAACATTGTTTACATGAACCACATTTTTTGGTGGCCTTCAAACTCTTGTTTTTTCCGCTATCTTTTTTTCCTTTTTGTACTAAGTTCTTAATATTCAACCCCATCTTAAAAACAAACCTTGGTATCTCACCCAGAATTAGTTTGATTTCTTCATCTAAATCTAAGTTTTTCCAGTATTTGCAAATCATTTTCTTAATTTCATTTGCATATGGGGAATATGTCAATGTACAAATCCTATTACAAGGGACATTTACCTTATTTTTATTAATGTTATTTATGTCTTGTCCTATTCCCAATATAGGGACATATTTTTTTCCCCATTCCCTAATAACATAGGCAGATACATCTTCCAATAAACCTTTTGGATAACTTCTGTTTAAAAACATAGAAATCATAAAATCTATTTCATTTTTCATAACTTCAAAACTTGAACACATCCTAGCAGCTCTTATACATTGACCTTTAAAAATATTTTTCAGCATATATTTTGGATGTTGGCTACTATATTCCAAGTACCCATTTGAAAACATTTTTTTCCTAAATATTTCAGATTGAAAACCATGGTCTGTATGCTTAATATAGGTATCTAAGTATGAAATCCCTTCCTGACTCACATTATATGTAAATTTTAAAAAATTACTAGTAGTATTTAAATAATTTATGAATTCTTCTATCATTTCATGCGGCCCATTCCATAAAACAAACATATCGTCTAGGAACCTCGTATAATATGTAATAAATTGATAATATTTACTTTTAAACAAATAATTATTTTCCCACTCTAACATCACCATATTGGCAAAGAAGTCTGCTTTTTTGCGGATGAAAGTGCTTAACTCTCACAAGTGTTTGTAAGAAACATTGTTGCTCTTCTTCGTGGGTGATTAAATTACGTTGAATTACTTGTTTGCCTTATTCGAGTTTGTGCCAGGAAGCATTTCTGTTTTGGCAGTGACGGAGAGTATCCGTTAGATACGTTGACTTTCTGATTTTGTACTAATCTAGCATTTCTGCAGTTCTGTCACTAAATACAGCTTCAACTTTCCAGAGGGCCCGACACAGAGCTCACATACAAGACATGTATTTTCACTATTATTTGAAGCAGAGTAAAGTTTTGATAAATAAGCTTGCAGCACAGTAGATCAACTTGTGCTGCTCATATATGGGCAGGTTCACTAATGTGCAGTAGTTTGCAGAGAACTGTACACTACATGACCATGAATTATGTTAAATTGTAATCTGCGTGCATATGAATCGCTCACTTGAGCAGTTTAAAAATCTTCCCAGGAAAGCACTCAGAAAGCCTGAAGAAACCTGTAGTGCAGGCATGCAGGCATGCAGGCATGTACATGCATACAGATACACACAGACAGACACACTGACAATGAGACATCTACAGCTACACAGTGACAGACACACACGCTTGTAAGATCTAAGGTCTGACAGATTAACAAGCAGTCAGCAAATGTTAATCCTCCCACCCATTTATAGAGAACCTATAAGATGTCTGTCAAATCACTTTGCAATTTTAAAAGTAGTTTCAACTTTTTAAAAACACAGAAGTGTCTAATTAGTCAGTTAACTATTTGCATATAAGGGTATGGCAGCATGATAACTTAAGGCAGCAAGGGACATGCACCCATCCCAAACATGGATATAATATATATATATATATATATATATATATATATATATATATATATATATATATATACATACACATATATGTGTGTGTGTGTGTGTGTGTGTCTGTATTTTTTTTTGACAGTGATAATGTTTATCAAATAATGCTATAGCTGAGTTGTAACACAACAATAGCATAATTTTGTGTTATTTTCCTTTATTCATAGTCATGCAACCATGGAATATAAGTTATGGAGTTGTGGGGTCAGAGCCCCATTTTTGGGGGGAGAACATGAGGGAGTGAAGCCTTCTTACATAAAAAACAGTATTTTAAATATGTGTCTACAGCATTTTTATTTGTGTGCACTTGTGAATGCTGCTGTTTGGTCTTTAATGTAGTGAGACTAGGTTAGGTTTTCTATTGGACTTCAAATGTAAATGCATTGGCTAAATTTGTGATTATTGTATTCTATTCTTTTTTGCTTTGAGATAAAAGTGGTTGCAGATGTGATTAGTTGAGACCCTTGGTCAATACATGCACCCAAGCTCACGTGCACACACACACACACACACACACACACACACACACACACACACACACACACACACACACACACACACACACACACACACACACACTCTATACAAATCTACCAGCATGGCAGTCAGGCCAGCTACCAGCATGGCAGTCAGGCCAGGTTGAAGCAGAACACATCATAGCTGCTTCACTGCTCTGCTCGGATATTCTTGCTTGCAACAAGAGGTGTATACAGCTAATGGCGTTGCTATACTTTCCACTCTGCTTGGCCTTGCCCAGCATGGCCATCTGTGATTCACAGTACTATGCAAGTCTTAGTGAACTGAGCTTATAAGTACAGGAGCTTACTTAGCTTAAGTCATGCCCACAGACTGTGCATAGTTCCAGAGAACTGGACAGCTAGCCACATTGCTCAGATGTATGCCCTTGTGTTGAAACACACAAGGACTTTTTGAATCAGCTTGTACCTTTGTGGCTTTGAGTAATACACAAAAGGACTCTGAATCCCAGACACAATGTTTTGTAATTCATGTGCTAGTTACATATTGCCAAAAAATATTCACATTATGGAATGCTGTCAAATGATGTGCTTTATACTGCTTTTTTTCAAATATGTTACTGTTATGCTCATATTTTCCATACGTGCATGTATCAACATGAAATTAGACATTCAATCTAATGATTAACAAGGAACAGCACAATGTCCATTACAATAATAGAATACAGTGTTCATTAGAATAACTGCAACACATTGCTTCAGAGTACAGCAAATATAAATTAGAGCTCACCAAGTAAAAGCCACGGGGAGCTTGCGTCATGCATTTCCATAACTCTGCCCTGTTTGGGAAGAACAGATCTCGGAGGAGCTGCAGTGCAGGACTGAAATTCAAACTCAGTACGCTCTAATGCTGTCAACAGGTTGCAAATGAGACCTGCCTGAATTGTTGAATTGTTGAAAGGTTTAAAAGTTCACCTTTAATGCAAAAGGGGTCTCTAATTTTCTCCTTAGAGGCTTAATCTGTAATGACAGACACAAGGTAAGAAAGTACACCTAGGTAATTCAAGAGAAACTAATGTAAATTACTTTTTTTAAGTTTATGACTATTTTTTCCAACTGTCACTCTCCTCTTACAGTTTATGCTGTAACTCCTGTACTCACAGCTTTTCATGAATAACTTCATTCAGGCAGACATAACGTCCACATATTCAGGAGACAGCATCCAACCAATCAAATACAATTATGGGCTTTCTTTTACAGATTGTACAGTGTCTGTTGATGAATGCCATTCTTATATAGCTTATCAGAGGGAGCGTCTGTTGTGCTGGATTTCAAGAATCTACCAAACGGATTTTTGCTACAAGTACCCTTTGTTTTCATCATAAACTTGATACCTTTAAAACGGTCTTAAGCTTGCTAGAAAACTACAGTGACTTTCTGTATCAGAATGAAGTAGTGCAAGATGCTCATGTGTGGTAAATGTAATAACATGCCCATAAGTCACAGTTATGAGAAATGCTGTCATATTATTTATAAGGATTTGCTTTCTCTGAGCTCTTTCAAATGCTGTTATTGCAGTAGCGTTCATCTGCAGTGCTGTGTTTAGTAGTATAATGCAGTTATACAACTGACCAACACATGACAATATTTCATCAGTGGCATCAAGTCCTGGGACATAGGAAATTGGTATTATAAGATAACAAGTAATGATAAAAATCTTTGACCAAACCCTAGAAACTATGCATTGCACTGGTCAAATTTCCTATATCAAGCTACAAATTCTTCAGCAAATTCCACACCTTTCAAGTTGTTTAAGATCTAAGATTTCAGCCTTTGATACAATCCCATCCTGAAAGTTTAATTACACAACTAGAAAAACATAGTAGTTATTTTAAAATATCCATCTGCCATCAATTTCACCAATGATCAGGCTGTAGTCTTCCTGTAAACTTTCTAAAGGTATTTATAAGAACATACATTAACATTTAAAGTATAAAAAAAAAATACTTGAAATTGCAAGAAAAGACACAGTAGTGAAATGTCTCCCTAATAAACCATTTCCCATTTAACGCCCTACCACTATGGCACAGTCCATGGAAAATGAAGTCAGTACAGCACAGCAAAAAGCAATTGTGACTTTTATTGTTTATTTATTAACATTTGTTAACTAGGCATGCCAGCTAGGCTGTCCAACTTTTTAGTGGAATCCTGGGAAGAATAGTTGCAGAACAATGACAGCAGATAACCAAATAATAATAGTCAATTATAGCAATAAAACATGAAATATATATACAGAAACACACGAGGAACAATTATGTACAATAATATGCCAAAGAAGTGATTAAAATAAAAACCCTGCTTCCAAAACAATTTATGATTGAGATATGAATAAAAGAAACCAGAAAATGAGCACCAAAGGTCCTAGAACTTGAAACAACTTCCAAATTATGCACAAACTAGTCTGGGCCACCACAGCTGAAGAATATATAAAATTTTTAATAAAAGTGAACAAAGACAACAGAAATAAAAGTGAGATTAGAAATCACTATTCAAGTTAAAAAACTAAGGTAGCTAATCAGTAAGCACCTACTATCAGCTGTATCCAATCAAAAAGAGCCTACGCCCCTTTAGAATAGGTTTCTATGGAATGACCTAATTCAGCCCCAGAAAGATGTCCACTCGTAGCTCAGTAACCCATTTTATCTCTAAAACCATGAAGACAAAACTATGGGTAGAAAAATCAGCGATGTGTTTGTATAATGCATTTTGTGCTTCGTGATGTCTTATGCTGCCAACATGCTGCAAAATCCTTTCTTTTAACATACAATTCATCTTTCCAACATAGAAGCACTGACACTGTTTACAAACAGCAATGTAGACCACATTTCTTGTACAATTAGCATACGTACGTGGTTTAAAAATTCTCTTTGTCACTGGATGCACAAAACTTCTTTCATGACTAATGTAAGCACATGCTTTGCAATTACCACACATTTAAGTCCCAATCTTCGATGAAACAAATGGTAAAGGGGGTGTGAACTAATTAACCCTTCAATAAAAGAAAAGGACGATGTCTTCAGAGTTGAGTGCCGCACAAAAGGCAAATACATAAATACAAGAAGCTACAACTTGAGAATTCCTAATTACTTGAGTGTATACATAGGAAAGAAATACCTAAGGGATTAAGAATGTGGCGCTATCCAACGGGGCTGGAAAATTAGTCTAAATTTATTCTGGAATTGTTCCAATTCTTTAATAGGACAGGATGTGAGTTATTGGAAATAATGATTCGCCACAATATGAAACAAATGACTGATTTAAATAAGGATTTGTCTGCTTTAGAGGAATCCATTAAGAACCACATGGACTTTAATGGTTCAAAACAGGAATATATAAAGATTTGCACTACTGTTGAAGAGAACATCCAATATCAAAATGATAATAAAATTAAAAAACTGCAAAATATGCTAAGGGGCAAGCCTATCTTATTCCCCCATCTTCGCAGACCTGGAGAAAATGGAGATCTAATACTTATTGGGAACATAATGTTTCAATGTGTACCAGAGGTAATTTTGGTCCTGTGACTAATAATGGCTCCAATCAGGCTCCACAGAAGAATTTTAACAATACTAATAATAGAAATAGCAACAATAATTTTGAGGTGAGATGTTCTGAGAGATGTAAAGGAAAGAAAAATAACTATCAACGATCCAACGAATCCCAACCTCTGTTTTTTATCCAATGGGGCTCAGTGGATATGGGTGAGCACCCCAGCAACTAGATCTCATGAGATTATAGGATGAGGCTTCATTTGAGCTGGCGAGAGCTTCGGTAATGGCAGTGGAACTTGTTTTGGATTGTTTTGTATCTATTAACTTAAATGAACAGGTGGCTTTGTCAACAATTATAACAGTGGGGCGTGATCGTTCATTTTCATGTGCGATGGATTCAGTTACTTTAACGGAGCCTTGTTTTGAACATTTGGATACTACAGGCTCAAATGAGCAGCTAACTTCATTGGTACTTATGAATGAGGAGGCCTCATGTTTCATAGGAGCTGATGATTTTGAATCAATCATTTTTCCTTGAATGAATCACAAAGAAATGGATATTGTTTCCAGTACTATAGGTGATTTTTGGATTTATAACTTTTCGGACACCAGATTAGATACAGAATCAATCATTTTTTTCTTTGAATGAATCACAAAGAACTGGATATTGTTTCTAATACTATAGATGATTTTCAGATTTTTAACTTTTTGGACACCAGATTGGATACAGAAATTGCAGACCTTTTATCAAAAGGTATGACCTTTGTGCCTAGTAAAAGGGTGGATTTATCCAACACGTTGTGTGATTTAAAATTATTTACATGAAAATTAATTTTTTTATTACTGTTTGAAGGGCACACTGACATTACTGATGGTTGTCGAATTGCTAGTACTTACAATCCTCCTTTGCAGCTTATTATTACTTTTTGAAAGAGTGTGTGAGTTAGAATTGAGAAATTTGGCTGATTCAAAAATGTACAGCAAAAACAAATTGAACAATCAAGAATTACTACTGTTTAATTTTTTGAAGGAACAAAGGGTGCGTTTCATGAAGCCAGACAAGGGGGGAGGGCTGGTGGTTATGGATTTGGTAGATTATAGGAATAGGATGTTAAAACTATTAGATAATGTGGCTTATCAAAAAGTTTCTAGGAATGAATTAAATGGGGCTTATAGAAAAATCTATGGACAGATTAGGGATATGCTTATTGACCAATGCATTTCTATACAGACATTTAGTTATTTGAATATGGTTTCACCAGTAATAACAAACATGTTGGAGCCCTAAAATCACATAAGGGCATCGAAAATCCACCAATGAGACTTATTATTGATGGAATAAATTCTATTACTGCAGCTTGTGCTAAATTCTTAGATAGTAAGCTGAAGAATATTGATTCTTCTGAGAAACAAATTTGCAAAGATTCTTGGACTTTTTGGCAGCAATTAATGACTTAGCATTTGATCCCACTTATAATTTTGCTACCTTAGATGTAAAAGATCTTTATACAATAATACCTCAGGATACTGGCCTACAGTGGATAATGAATTTTGTGCATCATAAAGGAGTACCACAGGTAGAAATTAATCTTTATGAGGAATTATTTGAGATAATACTATCATACAATTATTTTTGTTTTGAAAATGAATTGTACTTACAAAAATCAATGTAGCAATGGGGTTGCCATGTGGGTCTGATTTTGCAAACTTGTTTATATCTGCCTGGGAGCACAACTTTGTATTTAACAGTGATTTTTCAGCTAATATTATTTGGTATACCAGCTATTTAGATGATTTGTTCATCTTGTGGAAAGGGGGATGAATATGAATTTATAAATTTTCATTTAATATATCAATGGAACAACTGAATTTTTAATATTCACTAACGAGTTCAGCACTATAGCTATAGCATACTTGGATGTCTGCTTAGAAAAGGATTTAAATAGTTGGAGATATACAGCAAGGATACATAGGAAAAATACATATTCTTATAGTTAATTACATTTCTCCGGTCACCATCCTAACCACCAGAAAAGGGCGGTAGTAAAAGGTCAACTTGTGAGAGCCACAAGAATGACTACCTTGGATAGTCATTTTGAGAATGAATGTGATTTATTACATTCTATGTTTAGTTAGAGGGGATATCCCTTGGAATTACTGAACGATTTAAGAAACAATGTAACATTAAAAAGAATGAGTGGCCACTTCCGCCTTATTTTGGGAAGTATGAATTTTTCGACATCTGAATTAGAGCATATTGTTAGTGAAATGATGGTGGTTATGGAGTCCAATGAATCGTTGTCTTTACCTCAATTTATTACCCAGTTTAGTACTGATTATAGAAGCATTCATAACATCATACTTAAAAACTGGAATTTTTTGATGGAAGAAAGGC
Source organism: Protopterus annectens (assembly GCF_019279795.1). Lineage (NCBI taxonomy): Eukaryota > Metazoa > Chordata > Ceratodontiformes > Protopteridae > Protopterus > Protopterus annectens. The sequence goes on from NC_056737.1 coordinate 1,286,013,691, forward strand.
AAATTAGTGAAAAAATAGGTAGTTCATTTTCCATGGTATATAGAAGGGGCATAAATTTTAAGATTTTTTTGGAGAGACTGAATCCAGCTACCGTGGGAGTAATAAACCCAGGTATGAAAACATGTGGAAGAAGGTGCCCATATTGCCCTAAGATGTTAATTGGGGAAACTTTCAAAGTGGGTGAAAAAGAATATAAAATAAGATTTATATTTGATTGTAATAGTAAAGGAGTGGTTTATTTGGCTACTTGTCAGGTGTGTAGTGCATTCTATGTTGGAAAAACTGACTGTAGATTGAGGATAGGGTTTACCAACATGAATATGCTATTAGGAAAGGACAAAAGAATAATGCTTTAGTGAAGCATGTTTGTAAAAATGGAGCTCATAATTTTGCCTATATGGCTATTGATAAAGTCTTGTCGGATAACAGGAGGGGACCTATAGAATTATACCTGGAGAAAAAAAGAGCTGCTGTGGCAGCTAAGGCTAAATGCCTTTAAATGGCCAGGTCTTAATGATTTATGTTCTATCTCCTGTTTATTAAAAATAAAGGTATTGAGTAGATAGAGTTAAGAAATCAAAGTTTTTTCATTTTTATATGTAAATTAGTTTAAAAATTTTCATATAATAACTCAAATTTTAACAGTTTTTAATTATTTACGGTTGGAAGATTTTATGCTGATTGTTCTTTTCTTATTTTTCTTAATTTAATGATTTTTTCTGGGAAATTGAAGGAAATAATTTCGTTAATTGAATAATTGTTGGTGGTATTTAAATCTTGTATGTCTTGTAAAGTTTTTATCTGAGGAAGTTCATTATTTTATTTGGATGAAAGCACTAATAAAGAAGATTTTATTGTAGCTGCTGGTGTCATCCTTGGCTATTTTCCTGTTCACGATTACTTGGTCTGCATGGATTTTGGTTATTATAGATCTTCTAAACAAAAATTAAAAAAATATTAAGTTTAAAAAAAAAAACAAGAGAAATTGGGCAGCATGCAAAGGGCTTCTACAAGGAAGCAAAGTATGACTAAATACTCTATTTTCTGCGATGATAAGCAACAAAGTAATGTATTTTACACTGAGAGATAAGTTAGTGCATCAAGATTTGCCCACAAGTTAGGTGAACTGTGAAAATGAAAGTCTTATGGAGCTGGTGAATAGTATATCTGCTGACCAGCTTAATGCCGTCAGGGCTTAGTTCTGAAACCAAAGCATGAATTATTCATAGATTTCCAGTTTCTTTCAATCTCTGAGTTGCACTTCCCCAAGGAAAGGAAAATAACAAAAGCTACTGTAGCAATTGTATCTACAATGAACTGGTATTATTTTCAACTTTTGTCCAACACTTTATTCAGCACATAGACAGAAAGCCCAACCTTGTACAAGTACAAGTAGCTCAAAAGTTACAAAGCCTGTCTATGACTCAGCAGTACAGCACAGTAAGCAATGTAGTTTGTATTGTCATGTTTGGTTGACAAGATACGGTTCTTTGTGGCCTAGTTCATGGCCTCATTTACGGCAACATAAATGCGCTCCCTTGAGAATAAAATTAGGTAGGAGTGGCATGGAGTGGTCTACTAGGGAGGTAAACATCTGCTTGGAACTGAAATAGATATACATTAATAAGACCAACAGAAGTTTCTCTTACATGAGTCCAAAAACTTAAAATTCTCCTTTGCCTAAAAGTCACTAGCAATCAATTTTAAAACATTCATATTGTCAAGCTAAAATTGTTCATAATTTGCCTTTATGTTGTTATGACAATATGCCATTTTTAGACGTAGATTACACTGTAGTTTGGGCATAATGATGAAGTAAGATGTACTGACAGTGTACTCCAATATTCATTTGCTTTTGTTTAGTCACTTATTCAAATTCTACACTTTGTTGTGTCATGGATTTTAATTCATGAGGCCTGTCTGTCAAAAAAACACTTAAGTTCTTTTAAATTCATATTAATCATTTCAGTAATGTTGCTCATCCACCTAAGCATCTGTTGCCTCCTTATTCTTTCACCTCCAATCTTTCACAGCATCAGTATCCTCTCTATTGAATCCTGTCTTTGTAGTTTTAGTTTTACTGTCAGGCCTTCCAGTGAACAGTCTAAATTTATTTCCTTAAGTATTAACTGATTTGATCTTCTTACAATTTATGGAATTCTCAAAGTTTTCTCCAGCATCACAGTGTAAAACATCAATTGTTTGGCACATAGCCTTACTGACAGTCCAACTTTTACAAATATATGTTACTACTGACAAAACAATACATTTTACTATACAGTCTTTTGTTCACAATGTGATATCTTCAGTCTTTAAAATTTTATCCAGATTTGTCATAGCTTATTTTCCAAAAACAAGCATCTTTTAAGTTTATGGCAGAAATCACCATCTGTGCACAGGAAAACAAAATACATTACTGCATCCACTTCATCTCCAGCTATTTGCAAAGAATAGCTACTTAAGGAAATAAAAGCAGATGGTGTTGGTCCAATAAAAGGTATTACATAATGTTTGTGTTTCAGGGTCTTTGTGTTTTCTGTTAATAGACCAATGTGAGATTTCTTTAATTTTTTTTCTTACATAGAATTGAAAGTAAGTAAATAATTTTAAGTGCTCTGCATAAAGGGATGTATGCAATGACATCAGTTTGCTATGCACGCACCCCAGGCAAGGAATATGCTGGTCTTAAAGAGTATCCTGCCATCACTAACAATGATACTGTAATTCAAAGATAAAATAATTGGTTGTAGCAATGACTGTGCCTCTGGAGTTAGTAAGGCAAGGTATGTCCAATTCACATCAATGCAAACAATATAGCTGAAATAGTAATTTATGGTTCTGGCACTGCAATCTACTTGAATGGCTAATAATGCTGTGTTTCTTGTCCAATTAATTATTTCTAAATGTTTTATTATCTTTTTATTATGTGCCTATTTGTTTATAAAAAAATATTTGCTTTAATGACAAACTATGGCAATGTATTCTTTGGTATTTTGAGTATGATTCTTAACAGCATGTCATATGTGGCTGACTGGATATTTTGTGCAAAAGATATAAAAGAATTTAATCATGGATAAGCAATCAATTGCCTTAATTGTATAGATCAATTGTAAAATGAATAGGAATTGTTAAACTGTGGAGTGGAGTACTCAAGACATGTCACAGTCTGAAGAATTACTTGTATAGTGACACTAATTCTCCCAGATGATCTGTCGCTCTGCAAGGGAATACAAATGGCAGCTGAAAAGTCTGGATTTGTAAAATGTATTTATCTATTTATTATTTATTAGCATTTGTATATTGGGATTGTCTGAATAGGTATACAGAGTAAGCTCTTTCAGCACTGGGCTGAGGAGAAAAGCTCCATGCAGAAATGACAAGAAATACAAAATAACAAGTTCAAATGGTATAAACAGTAATCATAGTAGAACATGTAAAATATCAGCAAATATTAACAGATTGCAAGCAGATAACCAGTAGGGTATATCGTTGAGAGACATAGCATTAGTGTCATGCTGAATAATTATACAGCAAGCTAACTTTAGAGTGAAAGATGAGAGTGGAGTTACAGCAGTGATAGATCAGAGCAGATTAGTTCTTAAGGTGGATGAAAGTTGTGGATATTGGCTAGGTGTGGAATGAAAGGAAGCAGTCCTGTAGTCTGGTTGATATATAGTTTATTTTATGAGCTCTAGGGCTATGTGAGAAAGACTAGTGAGGTAGTCTTAGGTCTGAAGTCACATAGTCTTGGTGTTGAGTCAATCAGGAGCAAATCCAGGAGTCCTTGAGGTGTTGTTTGATCTGGAGTTTGAAAGGTTTGTGATAGCTGATTTTTTAAGAGGTGGAGGTAATAAGACTGTAATGAATTATAATCTTATTCAAAGAAACATTCAAGAAAACAAAGTTTTTTCAAGTATAGGCATCCTATGTAAATAGTTGGTTTTGCAATGTTTGGTTTTGGAATAGTTTCTCCACTTTAAGCTTTGACTATGTAAATATTTCTTTGATATACATACTGTATTTATGTTTCTGAAAATCAATACAATTTTATTCAGTAAAACAAAGAGGTAGAGGTAAGAAGTTCCATAGTCTAGAAACACAGGAGGAGCACAAAATTCATAGTGCAGAATTTGTAAGACTTTACTTGTCATCATGTAATTTAATATCGAAAATACTTCTTGCTATTTAAATATTTTTCACAATTGGCCTAAATATGATATCTGACAGCCAGGTATCCAAAACATTAGAAAATACACTTCATGTACGTTACATATCTGTTTTTCAGAGGGATAAATAATGTAACATTTTGTATTTAATAGAATAGAAAATATAGGGCATGGCCACTAAATGATGTGCTCCTAGCTCAATTACTTTATTTATTTACTATTTATATACAGTTGTCAAATGGGAATGTTCAGCAGGGAAATTTCAGTTTTGATGTAGTCATGGGATGAATGATGACATCTGATTGTTCACCTCCCCACAAATGAAAATGTAGGTAAGCATCTGATCATAATATATTTATGAAATAGAGAATTAAAGGGTAGGTATGGTCAGAAATATGTTTTTGATCATTATTTGATCTTCTCTTGGATTCTCCTGTCCCTAGACAACACCAGGTGATTAGTGTTATTTTGTGATCTGTTCTACCCCAGGATGTCTTGATGTAACCACCAGACGTCTTCTTCTCATAGTGCAATCTGTCTTCTCATAATATGACGTCATAATCCTCAGAACATGACATCATATTGTCTGTCTTTTTGATTTATTTTCTTCCTCTGCCAAGTTAGAGTGGAAGAATCTTGAATTAGTAAAATATTTCTGGACACAGTTTCAGCCAGTTTTTGCAATGACTCCTTTTGCCTCCTAAACATATATTCATGTGCTTTTCTGGCTCATCCTGAAACAGTGGTCAAATTGATGTGCATCTTAGTTGTATTTACTTGATGTCAAGAGACAGACTTCTTCAAGGTCACCCTCAACCAAAACTGAAATGTGTGTGTGTGTGTGTGTGTGTGTGTGTGTGTGTGTGTGTGTGTGTGTGTGTGTGTGTGTGTGTGTGTGTGTGTGTGTATGTGTTTCACCATGTCTTAATTTTCTGCGTTTTTTATTTCTTCACATCACTGTACATAGTCATTATTAATTTTGTAAATTGTTATACCCTAAACTAGCCTAACAGGGTAGACATGATTTTGTTTTGTAACCAATGTTTCTTCTTTCCACATTACGTGTTATGTCCTATGTCCTATGCTGTATGACAGAAAGACACAACACATTCTTTGGTCTTGTCTCTCCATAAAGTTACAGTGTCAATGCTGTAATCTCCCATCTTCACTGCCTTTAAAAACAAAGTCAATGTTTCTGTTTCAGTGATGCCTTTCACTTTTTGCTGATGGGTGTCTGCTAAACAGACATTCATGACATACTGGAATGTTTGGCTGGAATGAATACAGAACTGATTTGCCCTTGCTTAATCTCACAACATTATTCCTTTTTGTATATTCTATTTCTAAATGTTAACACTGTCATGGACACCAACTAAAACATGCTTGAAACATCAATTTAGGTTATTAAAATACAAAAATAAACATTTTGATGAATTTGATTAATTGCAGTTCTATGCCATTAATCACAAAATACATCTATGAAATTAGTTAAACAATTAAACATGAAGACCTTAGTCTACATCTATGAAATCAATGATAGAAGTAGGGTAGCCTTAAGCAATGGTTATACAGGAGACAACAGCATAAATTAGAGGAACAGAGAGGACAAAAACATGGCACAACTTGGGCAAAAAGCTGGAATTTGGTGTTTAGTGTCAACATTCTTAGTGGGTTAGTGGGAAAGTTAAGAATATATGATGATATAGTTACAATCTAGACAATTTAACAATCATGGAAATAAATTATGTATTAACATACTCTGCACATTTAATAAATAAAAGGTCTTATTTAGTCTTTCATTTACCCACTTGCAATGCTGTCTTGTAGATTTTGAGAATTTGCTTGTATTCTGCATCTGCCAGAGATATGAGGTTTCTTACAAAGAAAATTCAAGGTTTTTAGCTCGTGTCATGCACAGATTGAAAACGCTGTCACTGTACTCTGTATCATATAGAGTACTTAGAAGTGACTTGTGCCTTGCATATAAAGCAATCTCTGATCCTGCCTTAATGGAAATACTGCACACCTGCAAGTCAAATGTTACAAGACTCACTCACTTGAGTAACCTTAAACTGGCCTGCGACATCAGTAGGACTTGCTGGAGAAACAGATATGTCTCCCAGAGGTTATCACTCCTATGGAACAAACTACCAATTCAAGTCAAACAGAGCCCCTTGATGACCTTACTTAAGCGTAACTTAGATGATTGGATGGGAAGCCACAAATATGTCCTGGGCGTTTCACCTGTATCACACTTGGATAGGGGCAGTCAATACTGATCTTGTTCATATTATTAACATAGAATATATCTCTGAGTCAAATTTGGGAACAAGGGATAAACATGGCTAGGCTTGTAAAGGCTCTAGAGCCATTAGCCTAGTAACCTCCTATGATTGTATAATCCTATGGGACTGAGTCATCTTCTTGTAACAGATTTTTTAGCTGCTAAGATTGTGATGTGTACCATGGGAGAAGGCATTATAAAATTTGAGGATATCCCATACAGAATCAGTTCATGTCTATCAGATGTCTCAAATGCACCTATAAGATCTATTTATCTCTAAAAAATGGACCAAAAGTATTTGAGTGAGAAGCACCTCCAGATTATATGATCCCAGTCAATTGTTGGATTGCTATCTTGACAGATGCAGCCTGGAAGAGTCCACCTGGGTTTCTGGATGGATAGGTGGTCAGGGGTCAAGAATAGCCTATGTGCATATTTCCAAGTGAGCATTCACCATTTGGGAAATAAGTAACTCTGAAATACAAGCACAAAAAGCCTTGATGACTGGTTGATTGGAATATGTCTCCCAGTTTCTTTTGTATAAAGGTGATCAGTAAAAACTCAAAAGAAAAATCTTGTCAAGCTAGACTTTTCACTGTGTATTCCTTGAAACTTCTTGCATTAGAAGTAACATGGGGTATATGCAAATGACCCCTTGAGGATATCAGCTGTTTCAGCTATATGGTAATTTGAAACGTCCATGACCTTTTGCCTTTTTAAGTCTGTAATGGACAAATTCAGGCCAATAAAGCCAAACCCTATGAGCTGTGGACATGCATGTTTCAGCCTTTGTTTGACCTCATAAGCACAGCATAAGTAGAATGTTTGGCTAACATTTAGAAACACAGGGTTATCATTCCCAACTGATGTCCACAACACTTAGGGTGACTGCAAAATATCCCAACTAACAAACTAAAATAATGAGTACCAAGGTCACACAGAAAAACTAATCAGTAAAACCTCAAAAGAAAAATCTAGTCAAGCTAGACTTTTCACTGTGTGATTCCTTGAAACCTCTTGCATTAGAGGTAACATAGGATATATGCAAATGACCCCTTGAGGACATCAGGTTTTTCAGCTTTATGGCAATTCTGAATGCCCATGTGTTTCTAAATGTTAGCCAAACATTCCCCTTATGTTGTGCTGATGATGACATAAGAAGGCCGAAACATGCATGTTCACAGCTAGTAGGATATGGCTTTATTGGCCTGAATTTGTCCATTACAGACTTAAAAGCTAAAAAGTCATGGACAGTCCAAACTACCATATAGCTGAAACACCTGATGTCCTCAAGGGGTCATTTGCATATATCCCATGTGATTTATACTAGACTAAGTAAGGTTAAAGTAGTCTTTTGTCCCCTTTTTAGACCATAATGCCATAACTTTTAAAATTATGTTAAATTTCCATAATAATATTTCTATTAAAAGGATACCAGCTTAAATAACCAAAATGAAAGAATTTAAGGAATTCTTTAATAAAGAAATTCAAATCTTTGTTGAAATCAGTTATACAGATTATACTTCAGAGATTTACATACAGGATCCTCCAAAATCATATTTATTTGGTAAAGTTATGAGTTGGTATGCTCTAAAGAAAAATCAATGGCACAAGGAACTTTTAGATCTACAAGAAAAACTGATAAGCTAAAATTAGATAGTCAAAAAGGGAATAATAACCCAACAAGAGAAATTAATAGCTTAAACAGTAAATATTAAAAAAAATCACAAAACTATTATTAATTTAAAAATATTAAAATATATAATTATTCTATAAATCCTAAGTCCATGTATAAGTTAGCTACTAGTATGAAAATGATTATTAAATCTATCCATATCAAAGAGGGGTCTATATTATGTTGTCGAAGCTACTACTTGCCGAACACCTATTCATCAAACTTTATCCATCGAACACTAATTACATTGAATATTCATTTAAGTGAATTTCTTCTCAGGGAAAAAATAAACCAGCCAATCTAGTGACCGTCACAAAAATCACATTATTTAAAACTCACCCATATGGGGTGACTGTGCCTCCCACACTCCCCCAACTAAATAAACCAACTCTGAGCTCACACTACACAGGTTCATAGATTAGTACTAAGCTAGCTGTCCTTGTGGGCCATTTTAAGCATAACCAATTACCCCATGAAAGAATCAAACCCTTTACCTTGTGCCTGTAAGGTAACACCTTAACCATTATGCCAACTGTGATGCCCCTGCACTGGCCCAGTAACTAAGGAGCCTCAGTCTTCATCACTAGCACCAATGAGGGATGTACACAGTGCGGGGATGACAAGTACACACACACAGTAAAGTACACTTTCTCTTAAGAGCACACAGAGATCACAGTCAGTCTAGGGCTGGTTTCTCCCTCTTTCTTCAGATCTCCAATAAGACTCCCTACTGGCGCAGCTATAGGGTTACGATCTCAGCTGAGAGGTCAAGCTAAGACCTTCAGCACCCTCTCTGTTCATCCAGTGCTTTGTGTCCCTGTTCAAGTAGCTGACACACACACTCACACACACACACAAACACACACACACACACACACTCACACACACACACACACACACACACACATACTTGTACCTGTTATGGTGGTGGTTTTGTCCTTTGAACTTTGCATAAAAAAGGCACTATAGGGATGGCAAGAGCCTTAGCCAGTAACCTGAATCTCAGGGGCGACAGGTGCAGACCATCTCTGGCAAAGTATTGTGGTCTGTCGATCATGTCGTCCCAGGCAGACAGATACTACTGGATCCCCTTTGAATGACACCAGAAGCTTAGCCAATTGTTGAAGTCAATCATTTTGTCCTTATATTGTGTATCATTCTGGGCGAAGGCAGGATGTTACTCAGGGCTAGGGTCATACCTGCCTGGGCCACATGATCTGAGGGCTCTTCCAAGTCTCTTTTCATGCAGTCCAGGGAGGTACATCTCAAGTCATTCACTCCAACATGGACAATGACAGAGTCATATTTGTACTTGTTGTGGAGTGACTTGAGTGCATGAGCTATGTGGTGGATCCTGGCACCCAACAGGTACCTCACTGTAATTTTCTCCTTGTTCAGCCTGGTGAGTGGGACATCGGTGTGCCTGACTATAGAGTCACCTATGACTAAAATGTTAGGTATGTTGTCTTGTCTTAGGGGCTGTTGCTGGGTGGCACACTGGTGTTGTGAGTTATGTGACACTTATGGTTGTGATTGGTGTTTGTTTGCATTTCAGCTTCAGAGGCCCTTGTTGCTTGGGCAGGTTACAGTTAAGGGCATCCGCATATGTGGATTTAGTGTTGCTATGTGTGGGTGTTGATGGTGTGAGTTTAGAAGGGCTATGTATTGCTTGAGGTGTAGTGCAGGTATTAACCTTCTCCTCTTGACTGTCTAGCACAATCTTGGGTGGAGAGACCGTTGCTTCCAGTTTGGCTATGTAAGTGCATCTCTCACAGGTTGTAGTGTTGGGTGGTAGGATGAGAGGGTTGTCTGTGTACATGAGGCAATTGCTGCATTGCCCCAGTATTCCCAGGTTCACTAGGTAGTCAGGAGAAATCAATGGAAGTTGACCCTTGGACATGCCTGGTATGGTGCTTTTTTTTTCTTAAAGTACAGGAGCTGTTTTCCCTTGCTTTAGCAAGGTACTTTTTAATTATAGGCTGTTTAGTGCCTATGATTAATTTCTCCTGATTAATAAGGAGAGTTGAGTGCTTGTATCAGTTTAAGGCTTCCTACTGCTTTCCAGGAGGTATTAGAGCAAGGCAAAAGCAGAACACAAGCAAAACACAAGGTAAAGAAAACAAATCACAGCACTCAAAATATAAAAAGGCAATAAACCAATACAAAATACAACAAATAAAAAGTAAACCAACCTTTCCCTCACAGCAAAGTGTAGCAGAGTCTGGGTGAGCCTTTCCAATAAAGCTCTGAAATGTTTTATTTTACCCTTAAATTTAAACTTAAGTGACCTATTACAAAATACAACAAATAAAAAGCAAACCAACCTTTCCCTCACAGCAAAGTATAGCAGAGTCTGGGTGAGCCTTTCCAATAAAGCTCTGAAATGTTTTATTTTACCCCTTAAATAGAAGGTTTAGTTCCTAGCTCCTCCCCCTTAGTTCACAAATGATTAACCTTAAGTGACCTCTTCTATCTTATGTATGAGTCCTTTATTGATCAGTTCTAATTTCTGCCTGACTCACAAGAAACAGAGCTGTGGTCTTACAATGAGCCCTTACAATGAGTGACCAATCCTACTGTGTAATGTTATTATTATCCAAATAGTAAATGTGACCAAGACTAAGGCTATTTAGGAGTGGCCTGCATAGTGTCACCAAATACATACGCAAGTACTCTAAGAGCTTAAATATGTCTCAGAAATATCAGCCACAAAGACAGGTTTAAATATATTTAATAATAAATACTATAATTACTGCAGAGTTCAGAATCACAGGAAATATTTTAAAATGACATTGCAGGACAGTCTCAAATAAATACAGAAAACATCTAAACTAATTTTTATTATATTCCTATCTCTAGAGAAATTACTTTAGCCTAGTTACTTACTATTAGCAAGCAAGTGCTGATAAGCGCATGTTTCCAGGTCCAAGATAAGATACAAAAATGTACAGTCTTTCTCTGAGAGAGTTCTTAAATTACTATCAAACATTACTGCTGGGTGAACTTACATAACATCACTCTTTGTCACCTGTCTTCAGTTCCCAGGCTAACAGATACCAACAGAATTTTATCATCTCTGTGTGAGAAGTACATATCTCTCAGATGTTTGCTCAGAACTGGAAGGTATAAAACAAACACTTTTACATTTGAAATCTAGTAATTATTTCTGTTTCAAGACAATAGAAAAACCTCTAGCTCTAGACATTGTGTCTACACTGAGCTGAAACTGAGACATAACAGAATTGTAAAACACTTGAATTCCAACTTATTTTCTTGAAGTTTTACAAGTTAACTCTGTATGTTCCGGCTTCTACTATTAAACCATAAATTTGCACAGGTATATAGTCTATATACATTTTTGTTATTTCCAGTAGGATACACTGTGGTTACATTCTTGAAGCTCAGTTATGCATAAATCATATCAATATTCACAAATGACATAGAATTATTTACAAAATTCCAGATAGCTGGGCTAGCAGCTTCACACCAACCTCCCACCTTCATCTTGAAATGAAGCTTAAATACAAGAAAAAATGCCACACATTTTACAAAATATCCACATATCCTATGTATCAAAGCCTTCTTGAACTCATCAACATGGCTTTAAATTTCATGACTTTGAAAACAACCAACTTTCTGGATGTGACAAAGGAGGGTATGAAAACACCCCAGCTAAGAAGACCATACACAAAGTTCACTAGCATCCTCATCTCAAGTTCCCTTCAAATCACCTGTTCTCCTCTCTTGTTCCACTGACTGTTTCTGTATTATTTTATAGGTTTACCATGTTTCAGAAAATTGCAAACAAATCTCAAAATTCATACTTTCTTTTAAGACATGACCCAGGAGGCTACCAAAATGTCTCAATTAAGCAAAATATTTGACTGTCACACAAGGATAAAATTTATGGTGCCTGTGGATAACAAGAGTGCCTTTAGGGCACCTTATTCTGCATAACCCATCCTGTAGGATAATGTATTAAGGAAAATTTAAAGCAAACTGTGTATGATTTATCTACAGAAGATTTGTGATACAAGTTTCATGGCCAGTGTCAAAGTCAAGAACACAGCATTCAAAGTAACTCATGGTATTACGCAATGTTTGCTACACAGCCTAAACACAAACACAGATTGGCTGTATCTCCTGAACTGTCTCTGTGAATCATACTCCAAGCACAATTTGCAAATTATATAAATAATATCCATAGCAAGTATCCAGCATTTTCAAAGAATTGTAAGGAAAACATTTCAGATGCTACCATTTTTGTTAACAGTTGTACCAAAAGACTAGCACAATTCTCTGTTCAAGAAATACATTTTTCATTCCATATCTTGTATGTACCAATATTTATTCTATTAAAGAAAAACATTACAATGATCCTTCAAACAATAAAGATTAAGACTAAACCACTGGGACCCAAATGAAATGTATGCATGTATACAAAAGTAAAGGAGGCTACCAGATGTGTTTTGATCTTGTCAAAAAATGTATTTTAAGGCAAAGTTCCAAAAATCCTCCATAAAGAAAAATATGACCTGAATCAAAGGAATAGGTGTACTTTAATATACTCTTCACAAGTTCCTGTAACATTTTAAGCCCACACACTTCAAAAACTCTCTAATAAATAATGTGACTGGACAGTATAAGATGATGAATGATTCATTATAAGAGCAGTTGATGCTCTTACATTTACCAAACCAGAAAGTATTGCTTCCATTACTCAAAATGCAGCATGCATGAGAACAAAAGACAGAATACACCAGAATCCCCAAAGAAACAGTATAAGCCAGTATAATCAAGGAAGCCACAAACACAACATACTAGTCATAGGAGACTCTATCGTGAGATACACAGATGTGCCCCTCACCAGGCTAGACAAGGGGAAAGTCACGGTAAGTTGCTTTTCAGGTGCAAGAATCCACCATATCACTCACCCACTCAAGTCTCAGAACAACAGATACTGTTATGACTCTGTCATAGTCCATGCTGTTGTGAATGACTTGAGACATACCTCTCTGGACTATATGAAGTGAGAAATGATTGAGCTCACTGAATATGTGTCCCAGGCAGGAATGTCCCTAGCTTTAAGCAGCATCCTACTGTCACCCAGAATGACTCCTCAATACAAACAGAAAATGGCTGACTTTAACAACTTGCTTAGTTTCTGGTGTCATTCCAAGGGGATCCAGTACCTGACAGCCTGGGAGGACATGACTGACAGACCACAATGCTTTGCCAGAGATGACCTTTGTCTGTCTCCCCTGGGCTTCAGGCTTCTGGCAAAGGCTCTTGCCTCCCCCATAGTGCCATTTTTAGGCCAAGTCATGAGGACAAAATTGCCAATGTGAAAAATTCTTCTAAATGGAATTTAAAGGTCATGCTGCTAAATGTTAGGAGTCTTAACATGAAACTTCATTCATTGCAAACATTCCTCACCCTGGAAGATGTTGACATTTGTGCAGTCAGTGAAACCTAGTTCAAAGCTGGGGAGAGCACCCCAGCTTTACCAGGTTACTTGTCCTCCTTTATTTTCAGACCCCAAATGGATGGCTACAAAGCCAAAGGAGGTGGAGTTTCAATATTTATCAGACATACACACCTCCAGGCTGGTCAAACAGTATTATGCACAGGAGACACTCCAGGTGTAGTTAACTGTTGACAAAACACCTATTCAAATCATAGCTAGCTACAGACCCCCAACCATGTCTCAGGAGGCCCACTCAACCTATTTGGACTTACATGAATCCATCAAGATTCAACCTTCTACCCTGATTCTGGGTGACTTTAACTACCCAACTATAGACTGGAAGACCTATTCTAGCTCAAACATGAATGCCCAGAGATTTCTCGACTTCATCAATGCCAATGCATTGGATCAGCTGGTTGACACCCCTACAAGAGGTAAAAATATCCTGGATCTAGGTGATAGGAAATTCACCCCGGGGATCACTTCTGTGGCTCTGCTCGACAGTGGCACAGGAAAATAATTTTCTTGAGTGGTGAAAGCCAGGGTACCTTTAGCTAGGCTTATATAGGCCCTAGGGCCAATAGCCTAGTACCTGCCTATGAACCTATGAACCTGGTATTAACCAACATGAGCAGCCACTGTAGCACTTCTGCAGTGTCATCCTCCTTGGTAAGATCCGACCATAAAGCAATTACTTTCGAAGTCACCATCTCCCCCTGACCCCCCACCCCCTTGCCAGGATTGAACAAAAAAACTTTTACAAAGCTGACTGCAACCTCCTGAGAGTAGGTATAAGCACCTTCACAGCCACAATCCCTTCAGTTGGAACAAGCACTAATGTCCAAGCCTACACCAAAAAACTATATGAGCACCTTTACAGCTGCATGGACTCAACAATACCTGACAGGACCGAATCATCTTCCTCAAGGAAGAGTAAACCTGTCTGATGGACAGCAGCAATAAACAGACTGTATAATAAAAGGGAAACATTGCTGTCCAGGACCAATAAGGAGCAGGTGCCAAGTTGGAGGCAATCTCTCCTTTGTCTGAACAAGCATATAAGGTCACTGGTGAGGGTCTATATTAGAACACCAAACTCAAAATTTTGAGTGTTCATAATATTGAACCCTATTAATTGAAAATTTAAAACATCGAACATACATAACAGCAAATTTTTTCCTAGGAGAAAAATTTGCTTTTCTAAAACACAAACACACAACACAAGCACCCCAAACAAACAGCAATCCACACACATACACCTAAACTCTTAGATCTAACCCTACACTAAACTCTACACACACCACTAACTATCCACTTACCTTAACCCAAACCCTAACCCTAAGGTCCATCACTATTGCACAGTCACCTCACCCGTGCCCTAACCCTAACTCACCTACCCTGCCCTAACCCTCACATCCACACAATCGCACACTTACCTGACCCGTGCCCTAACCCTAACTCACCTAACCCACCCTAACCATCACGTCCACACAATCGCAAACTTACCTGAACCTGACCCGTAACCTTCCACCACAGAGCTGAAAATACCGAAGCAACATAAACGGACAACCAAATTCTTTCCCTAGGAAAAAAAATTGGTTTTCTGTTTCTTCGATATTTTCAGCATTTGCTAAAAACGGGTCGATATAGCAAGTACAAGTATGACTCAGTCATTGTCCATGCTGGTGTGAATGAATACGGGGTGACCCCTCCCTGACTACATGAAAAGAAGAGCAGGCTTCTCTGATTATGTAGCCCCAGGCTGGTATGACACTGACCCTGTTGGTATCTATCCCTCTTCACCAAATGCCCAGAATACAGACAAGGAGAGACAAGATGACATAATAATTGGCTTAATTTTTCTGGTCATTCAAGGGAACCATGTCTGTCTCTGTCCTGGATGACATGCTGGACAAGCCACGCGCTGCCATAAGGACGGGCTGCACCCTGTCACCCTAGCTTCCGGAGGCAAGGCTCAAAGAAAAAAAGAACCATACTAGGGTAAAAAGAAGAAAGGGTAAGGGTAATACTGCAGACGCGCGAAGTCTCAATCTCAAGATGCACGCAGAACATCGATGTCAGTATGATGACTGAAATGTCTGTCAAAAAGCACCCCAGCACTATCAGGTTTGAGAGCATTACCCAGCATCATGCGTTCAAACTAATCACATCATGCCCACACAAAGGAGGGTATCCATATTCAAGGGACCATCACATATATGGTCAGGATGGCACCACCAGCAGGGCATTGGAGACGGTGCAATTAACCATGAGCCCAGTGACTGCTCTGCAATTTTGCTCTGCAATTTCAGGCCACCCCTCTCAATTCTGAAACTCATCTCTTTCCTACAGAACACACTGGCTGAAGACACTGGAGGGTATACATCATCAAGGTGATTTCACCTAAAATGATTTTTCCTAGACACCGATCAAGCATTAACTGGCTACCACACTCCCAAAGGTTGGTTTCAGTTCATCTAATGCCATGGGAACACATGTCACCATCCCCACATCAGAGGAGGAGAAGACATAAAATCATCATCAATCTCATCAACACCACAAAAACAAAATGTTATCCACTATATCATTCATTGTGAGATCAGATCATAAATAAACTAATCTCACTGGAAGTCCATATCCCACCCCCCCATATAAAATAAGAGTGAAGTGAAGAACTTCACAAAAGCTGACTTCACACTAAGACTGGTGTGGTATCCTTCAAAGCCCCCGCCAGCAATGGAACCACTACCCAAGGCTGAATCACTTTGCAATGCCTTCTACCAGCACTCCAGGACTGCATGGATCAGGCTTTATCATTATAAAAAAAAACTATGATCATCCAAAGCAAATTTTGAGAGAAGCCAAAGAAACAAGAAAAGACAATCATAAGGCCTTTTTAGCTATGTTAGAAAACCTGGGTGGAACCAGATATGCTCAAGAATAGTTCAAAAATGTGCAAAAATCACTGAACCAACGAGCCTCCCAAACATCCTCATATGTACAGGTGAAAACTGCTCTCCTCTCCGAAAAACACAGCATCTATGGGACCAGATGGTGTCCCAGGCTGTCTGCTCCATGAACTCAATGAGGAATTAAGATCATAATGGAACTCATAAATAAAGACATAGGGACTTACAGACATTGGATCAAGGTCCACACAGCACACCTGACCTTGCAAAAAAGCTTTTTGACACAATACCCCACTCGGGTATCATTGAAAACCTAAATTTGCTGATGACTGCAAACTGGGTGCCATAGTTGAAAACACATCAGACACACAGATATCCTTCAGAGGGTCTCATAGAAACAGATAACTGTGATATCAGAACACTCGACACTTTGAATGTTCAGTTTTCTAATATAGACCCCACTGGGGAAATCCTCTAAAGCTAACTTTGAGTACAAGTTGGCCATATCCAATAAAGACAATCACAAGGCCTTCTTTGCATACATCTGCAGTCTCAAAGGTAACTCCCAAATCTGCTCTGAATTGGTGGTCAAGAATACCACATACACAAACGGCATAGATATAGCCAACCTGCTGGCAGACAAGTTCAGTGAAAACTTCACCCCGTCCCCTCATCAGTAAGCCAGGACATCCTCAACACCTGCCCCCTCCCTCATCATCAGGGAGCAGGTCATTAATGCCCTCTCAAAGGCAAAAAATACAGCCTCCATGGGACCAGACAACATCCCTGACTGTGTCCTACATGAACTCAGGCAAGAGTTCTCAGCACCAATAGGCACCATATTCAACCAAAGCTTGTGCAATGGTTTCATCCCAGCAGAATGAAGGACAACCACTGTCTTCCCTCTACACTAAGGTGGAGTGTCCACCAACTCAGGCAATTATAGGAAATATATTGCAAAGCCATGGAATGCATTATCATGGACCTCATAAACAAGGACATTGGCAACCTCCAAATGCTTGATTCCACACAGTTTGGTTTTATCAAAGGGTAATCATGCCTGTTAAACTTGGTTGCCTTCTTCAAAACAGTCACCAAAGCTATGGATGAGGACAAGACTGTGCACACTGCCTACCTTGAACTAGCCAAAGCCTTTGACACTATTCCAGACTTGGGCATAATAGAAAAACTCTTCCAGCTAGGCATCAGCCCATATAGGGGAAGCCACCTCTAGTAGTAGACCTGTAACAAGCGGCGTACTCCAAGGATTGGTCTTGGAACCTCTACTGTTTGGGATATATTTTCTGAGGTGCAAGCCAAAACCAGTGGTCTGTGGCTGACCAAGTTTGCAAATGACTCAAACTGGGCAATGTCATACATTTTCCTAGTGATGTGAACATGCTCTAAGAGGGCCTTACCCAAACTAATGACTGGTGTTGGAAGCATGTCCACAAACAGAATGCCAAGAAATGCATCATTATTCCCTTTGGGGAAAATGCTGTCCACACTAATTATCACATTAATAACAATGTGCTAAGCATGCAATCAGTCGTGAGGGACTTGGGCACCCAGGTTGATAGTAACCTGACATTTGACCAACACGTTGCCTCCATTGTACAGAAGGCTTTCTACATGGTCCACCACATATGTAAGGGTATTTCATCCAGGAACAAGGAGGTCATAACATCCCTGTACTCCTCCTTTATCAGACCCATTATTAAGTACAATGCACATGCAGAAGCTGGAGAGACCACAGATAGGCTAAAAGCCCTATCCCTGTACTCAGCCTCATACAGACTGCTCAGAGGTGACCTGTGTCTGGCATACAAGGCTGTCTCAGACTCAGCCTTGATGGAGTTGTTGCATATCTGTAAGTCAAACTACACTCACGCAACCCACATGCAAAGCCTCAACCTGGTCTGTGACATTAATAGAACTTGGTGGGATAGATTTGTGTCCCAATGACTCCCCCATCTGTGGAACAGACTCCCTCTCCATGTCAAGCAGACTACCTCACTAGTCCTCTTTAAGAGGAACCTGGACAACTGGGTGGGAAACAGAAAATATACCCCTGAGATCCCAACTGTGTCCTTGCTGAACAGGGAAAACAGGTGCTGACTTTGTGAGAACATGGGTAAAATTATTGGCTAGGCTTATAAGGGCCAACAGGCCAATAGCCTAGAATCTTCCTATGAACCTATGAACCCAAGCCAGGAAATGAGCATGTTATGTAATAATTAAGTGAATGACATATAAAGAAAGAAACCATTATATAATATATTAAAATGTTTAATATGATTTGCTTTCTTTTCTATGTTCATGCATCTTAAGTGATAACAGAATAAATGTGTTTAAAAAAACACTGTACAAGCTACATCCACTCAAAATCAATGCGCAGATGATTATTCCAAGCAATTTATTCTACTAATGCCCATCTGCACAGATGGTGAAAGGAGCAAATTCCTGATGATGGCCAACAGGCTTTTTTCCCCTGGGAAGAAATTTGCTTAAATGAACATTCGATGGACTTAGCGTTCAATGAATAACCATCAAAGAGTTATATACTCCTAATGGTAAAAAAGGTTACTGAAATAGAAGACATTTTAAGAGTTTTTAGGGCACACTTTAATAAAATTAATCTCACAAGATGTATTTAAATTATTCATTAAAAGTCATACTAAAAATAAATGATCAGAAGACCAGATTAAATTAATTGATAAACCTGTTTCAGTGTCTGAGTTCAAAGTGCAAATCAATAAATTAAAACCTAAAATGCTCCAGGTAATGTAAGTATAGTACTTGAACTATATAAACTAATGTCTAAAGATGTTTTGGGTGTTTTGTTTAATGTTTTTTCATTAGTTAAAGGTCAAACAAAAGTCCCACTGTCTTGGAAATATACTCTTCTATCCCCAATTTTAAAAGTTGATAAAGACCCAACAGAGTGTTCTTCATATAGGCCAATCTCACAATTAAACATAGATTATAAAATATTTATGGCTATCCATGCTTGCAGAATACAATAATTTCTTCCTTTCTTGGTAAATAATGGCCAAAACTGGTTTCATATTAAATAGGAATTCCTATGACAATATAAAAATATATTAACAATAATAGATTATGCTAATAACACAAACAATAAGCTAATATTAGTTACTTTAGATATTAATAGTGCTTTTGACTCAGTTAATTGGAAGTACCTTTTATTAGTTTTAGAGGAATGTAATTTTTTGAATAATTTCTTACAACTTATTAATCTTCTTTATGAAAACTCTTTTGTTTACATAAAATAGGTTCATACACTTCAGAGTCAGTTATGATCTCCAAATGAACTAAACAGCAATATCCTCTGTTGTCATTGCTTTTCACTTTAATTATGGAGCCATTATAATTATATATAATCAAATTTAGATATCAAAGGCATACAGATGAATAATAATTTAAATTCCAAAATTCAGCTGCTCACAGATGATATACTTTTGACTCTGAATGATTGTAATTTCTCTCTTTCTGTTGTATTTAATGCAGTCTTCCAAAAAAATCAGGACTTAGATTTAATGAAAACAAAACAAAAATTTTATCTATAAATTGTAGTACTTAGCAAATGGATGAAAGATTTTCTAAATATATTGTAGAAGATAAAAAAAATGTAATTATTTAGGAATAACCTTAACAGATAATATTAAAAATATAATAACTTTTAACTTTAATAATACTTTAAGTACTATTAAGAATCTTATTAATAAATGGAACAACTTTTTTTTACTATGGAAGAGAGACTTACTTTAATTAAAATGATTATTCTACCAAAAATGTTATATAATATGCAATCTCTATCTCTTCCTCCTCCTAAAAATAGTATAAAAGACTTTAATTTGTTAGTGTTGAAATTTGTTTCCTAACAAACCAAGATTAGCCTTAAGTCATTACATTAGAGACTGGTCTTTGGGAGGCAATTGGTTTACCAGACTTAGAACTATATTCCTTATCTTGGATATATATCCTAATTTGCATAACCTAACACCAGATGTAACATTGAAAAATATCTATACATCTTACCTGAATCCATCTTATCTTTCACTTTGCACACAGACAATTAATAAAATGGATTCTAAAATAACTCATCTCTTATACATAGCTCTTGACCTCTTCCTTGCTAGAAATGCCCTCATTCACAAACATGAATGTGTTCTCTTCCTTAAAACACTTCACTCAAAAACAAATTCTCACAAGCTTCAACTAACAGAAAATATAACAAAGGCATAGCTGTAGGTGGCGGAGGGGGCAGCTGTCACTGGTGCAAAGTCTTGGGGGGGCATATTCAGTAGATCTCAGTCAGTGCATATCAACATATTATATTGGATTTGTGGTCAGAACTGAAGCACTGTGGTGCTCAGTGAGTGTCATAAACTGTAGCTGCTACATGCTACTAATATAGCAAGCAGTTAGCTGCACTCACAATGGGAAAAGACTTTGTTTTTTTTTGTTTTTTTTTTTACAGTTGAGGTAGGGACTACGTCATATTGGAGGATGGCATTTGGTATAAAAATAGCTAGTTATAGCTCTGAAAAAAATATGTGACATTGTATTCTAGAAAAACTTCCATACCAATCACTGTAATCTCCTGAAATCCATTGCAGAGAGAGCTAAAATTATACTAAGTAACCTGATTTACAAAGTAGCAAGGCATGATCAATGTTCTCTCCTAAAATCATATCTCACATTTACAGATCCTTTATATTGTCTACCTGGACATCAGGATGATAACACCATTCTGACTAGGGCACATTTTTGAGCAGCGATTCAGCAAACAAC
The DNA here is from genome assembly GCF_019279795.1 of Protopterus annectens. Taxonomy (NCBI): domain Eukaryota; kingdom Metazoa; phylum Chordata; order Ceratodontiformes; family Protopteridae; genus Protopterus; species Protopterus annectens. Next base: position 1,286,035,007 of record NC_056737.1, read on the forward strand.
TTTCACTAAACTTGGACCAGTAACATAACACCATCTTGCAACAGAACTAAGAAACCAGCAAACACTAACTGCATTCAAAACTAATCTGAAAAAAGCATTACAAGAGGAAATGATTTGTTCTTGCTTTTGTAGCAATAGTTAATCTATGTATCCAATTAAAGCATTCATTTGATTCAATTTAAACTTGAATTGTATGGATGAATTATAAAATATGTGTAAATCTTATAAATAATATATGTCTTTCCAGATATTTCTCACTTGTTGCACATCATATTACTTATTCCCATCATGGTTTTGTACTTATTTCACTTCTAATTACTGTGTAAGTTTGCCCATCTTGGGCTCAAGTTGCAGCTGAAAAGGGTCCACCTCCTAACATTTAACAAAGTGCAATAAATAAAATCCCCACACTGATACATTTGAATAAAGCATTATATATCTGTTTGTTTATTAATTTTTTATTTGTTAACCAGGTAAGTAGACTGATCTAGGAACCCTTTCAGCCATGATGACATAAAAACATGAGAAAATAGTGAATTCTAGCATAGACAAAATGCAGCATGGAAACCCCCATATAAGGATTAAGATTTAATTAAGCAGTATTTGCTGAGGTATATACAGACAAGAGATTCTAAAAGCATCTCATACGGAATGTTTTCCTATAAGTACTTACAAAGTATTTTGTACAGTATATGCAAGTATTTAGTAACACAAATGGGTTAAACAACAGGACCTGGTCTAACATGTGCAAACAAGTGGTTGTAATAGAAGGTACCACAGATATATAAACACAAGTTAATTAATATATAGTAGTTAAATGTTTTTCCACTATTAGAAACTCAGAGTAGGTAGTATTCAAGAGTCCTAAACAATTTGCCAAATAAAGGGATGAAAAATGATTTCCTGTTATTGGAAACTCAGTGTTGTTAGCACTAAGAAGCCCCTGATCATTTTTACAGAAGATAAAACAGTCAACTATCAATGTTATAAATATAAATTCTGACAGGTAGTGTAGCATTTACCTGTCATAATCAGTGAAAAATGAAAAGAATAGCAATCCTGTCATCGAAGTGTTACAGTAGTCTGGAACTGAATACAACAATACCAGTGTGATGTTCGTGTACTGGCCCAGTAATCAAGGAGCCTCAATCCTCACCACTAGCACTAGTGAGGGGCATCCACATTGGGAAGGATAACAAGTACACACACAGTAAAGCACGATTTCCCTTAAGAGCACACAGAGATGACAGTCAGTCTGGGGCTGGTTTCTACCTTTCTCTCCAGATCCCCAATAAGACTCCCTATTGGCACAGCTATAGAGTGGGGCCCTCAGCCAGGGTCCCAAGCCAAGTCCTCCTAGCACTCTTTCTGTCCAACAAGTACTTCATGTCCCTGCCCATGTAGCTGACACATGCACACACACACACACACACACACACACACACACACACACACACACACACACACACACACACACACACACACACACACTTTGAGATATGAGTTATTTACAAACACACAGACAATCCTGGGGAAGCCTGGCACAGGTTCTCCAGCTATGCCCCCTTCTCTCCAGACTATAAGGTAGAAATTGCTGCCACCAGGACCCCTACTTATCAGCTACTCTAAGGCCCTTCCCAAATGGTGACCAATTTCACTGCATAATATTATTGATATCCAAATAGTAAGTATGACTGAGCTGCAAGACTATTGTAGTGGTTTTGTACAGTATCACCAAATACATGCAAGTAGTGTAGAGCTTAAATTATCTCCACACAAAGCAGCCACAGTTGAACTGTTTAAAATATTTAATAAATAATAAAAACACAAGACAAATCTCAATTCAACACAGTGCTAGTCAAGAGTTTAGAAATCACAGGAAAATGCTTAAAATCATACTGCAGAATAATACGTTTCTTTAAATTTTACATTAAAAATTATAGAAAAAAATTTTGTCACTTGGACCAATCGATGATTTAAAACTGAGTCAAATGATAAGTGATGTTAACAAATGACGATTTTATTCTATTAGTATTTTTGATTATATAAGATTTTATTAAAAGATTTTCATTTATTTAACTGTTTCAAACTCCTTGTTAAGAACTATATATAACTTTAACAATTTTTTAAACAAAAATTACTTCCTACGATGAAAAATTGAAAAAATTATATAAAAAACATTTGTCAAAACCTGTGTATTAACATTTTGTTTATTTACTTTAAGTATCACACATATTTATATAAGTCATAACCCTATTTCACTCGTGGACAGCGAAAAATATATTTGATATATATCCATTCTCCTACAATTTAACATTTTTGAAACTCTAAACTTCAATAAAACTCACGTATGTGAATATTACCATAGTAAAATACCACCTTAAAACCCAATGATTTGATACCATGTACCTTCATGCCATTTCTGGGAATACAAACTCTAAGAGAGATGACAAACCCTAGTTTGAAACTAATCCTACCCAGTACACATGCATGCTCTCAAGAGAAAATGTTCTCTCTTGTGTTTTTCATATTATTACCTGCTATGTATCACTCCAAACCACTAAACTGCCCAACCTTTGATACTCATGGCCTGAGTTGGCACTGTGTGTACCACACAGCAAATCCAGTGTATTATGTGCTACACATGCCATGTCACACCTAAGAGAAACCACCCATAATATGTCAAGAGACCAGATGACCATCAGCAGGACTTATGAACTTGGTGCATATGAAAATGATGTTAATGTGTTTGTCTAGTAGACCTCCTACTGTCTCAAAATCTTAGTGTATAAATGAAATCACATCCTGATGTAATGTATGATCTGATCTACTAATGTGTGGTGCAGGTAGTACTGTTAATATCTTATAAAAACTATTGTTGTTTACTCAAATCAGGTTACTAATGCTTCAAATGAGTGCTCTATCAAGAAAACTCAGTTTGTTAGTAAGTTTATCATCTGTGAGTGTAAAAAATTCAATTGGATAGTTTTTATCTGGACTAAAACTCAAATTCTTATCTATCTACCAATCCTGTGAACATCTCTACAATCTTTCCGACATATTCCAATTTTTTGATGGATTGTTACTGTCACAAAATTTTGAATTATTATATCTACTTTTTTTCCATATTTTTTCTGATTTTCTACCTCATCTAGACAAAGCTTTTACAATTTGCTAAATTTCAGCTTGAAGCATGGTTTTTCTTTTATTTAATGCTTTTGCCCAAGCACATTTAGCAAGCTAATTATGGAACATGGATCTCTTATGTTTGTTTCTCTTTTCTTTGTGAGTACATTTCCATCACCATATGCCATGTTTTTTGCTAATGGAAATATGTGTTAATTAGACTAATGCCATATGAAACTCTATTCAATCTAATAAGTATGTTAACTATTGAATAAAGTCATAAGTGAATTTCCAGGAGTCAAAATAAGTAGGAAGAAAGGAACTTTGTATAATATAGGAAGTTTTGAACTTCTGTACATCACAAATTGACACTCTATATTCATGAATCACCAATCAATCTACCAAGTGATTAAATATATTTAAACAAAAAAGTATATACTGTATCAGAATATAATAAAAAACTATAACACGCAGATTATTGAAAATGAATGATATCAAAACAAGACAAAAAATAATTTACAACAGCAAAACAAACAGACAACAAAATAATTGTTCATATATTCACAAACACCTAGTTTCCACAAGATGGTATTAAAAATCGTCCTGTTATCACAGTGAAAATGATTATGTAAATAAGCTGAAAGACATAAGACTGAGCTTGTACTTTAAAACTGATGGACCTTAAAGTCAAAAAAAGATATAACATGAAAATGTTTTTAGTAGAGAGATAAGTATACACCTGTTGTTTTCTGAGGAATTAGTATATTCATTCTGAACAAGAGTTTACATCAGTAGATAGCACTTAATGATATGCGATTATTGGGCATTTGAGTACAGAAGTTTGAGACAAATTAATCGCACCAGATGCAACATTTGTTGGCATTGTGAAACCGAACACCCTATATCTGGGATATGGGCCAACAATCATCACATAGGACAGTTACATGAGAGTGTGTGGTTATAATCTATCAATGCATTAATTATATACAACAATAATAATAATACAAACTAATCGTGAATCTAAGCTGGCACCTTTAGGTTCTAAGTAACACCCTCACATAAATCGTTTAAACATACGAGAACCACAGGAAGGTTTTCAAGGCTTTTTGTGGCAATAGTGCTACGACAGGATCAGATCGTGCTAAGAGAGTCTGGACCTAGGGTTTCTCACCGTTTATGATATAAAAATGTGTGTCATAGGTGTGGAGGTACGTTGCCTCTTGGGAAGCTCTGTGGTAGTTGGTCAACGGTTGAGTAGACCGCATTTCTAACACCAGAGAGGGTGATGCAGGATTGCAGAGGCTAGTTAAGTGATAATCATAGAGTTGGTTTAATGCTGGAGGGCATTCTACATACAGGAAGTATATTAGTTATATGGATATATTTATGATTTTAAATTAAGTGAAGCGAATGATTGGGGAGAAGAGATGTTATTTTTTAAAATTGTATTTTTTCAAAAATATTTCATGGATATAGTTGTTTGTCCTAATGCTTTATTAACGGACTGTGGGCACGCTGTATGTAATTAAAAAAAAAAAAATGTTGTTTTGTTCACAAAATAAACGAACACAGATTTTAAAACCTTATTTTTTAAAAGTGTGGGCTTATTAATAATATTATATAAAATTATAGTTAAATTTCATAAATGTTTTTTAGTAAATATGTGTCAAATTAAATATCTTATTTTTAATTTTTTAAATAAAATTTAATGTTTAAATATAATGTGTTGACATAACATGTCAACAAATCACATACTTTTCGTGTGATAAACATGGAAGGAGGTTCATGGCCTGTCCTGGTTTCTCTGAATGGGGAAAATGTTGTTTAAAAGAAAGCGCTATGAACCCATCCTTTTTTTGTTTTGATTTTTTTCTGCTTTCCTTCACTTGGTTGCTGTGGCAATACTGCAGAATAGTCTGACATAAATATAGAAAACAGCTAGACTAAACCTGACTAAATTCCTATCTAAGAGCAATCACAGTTCTAAATAAACTTAAATATAGAGCAAAGGCAGAGTACTGGTGAGTGATGTTCTTCAGACAAAATCCAAAATGCTTTCTGATTCTCTCTCTCTCTCTCCCCCTGAGAAAGTCATAAAAATAATACATCACTACTGACTCATTTTAGATTACATCATTCTTCTCTGATTTCCTAGGCTAACAGAAACTCAGAATTTACATTTATTTTTGTAATCTGCATCTGCAGGAGGCCACAGCAATAAAAGGCATTACACATGTAAAATCTAGCAATTAACTCTGGTCTCAAAACAATAGAAGGAATTCCTCAGTTCAGACATTATGTCCCCGAGCCTTGAGATCAAACAGTCATACAATGCTTGACTTATCAGTGTTCTTCCAGCAGAGTGCACTGTGGTTACATTTTTGAAGGTCAACATTTAACGCAGTTTTCTTTACATTTTAAAAGGACAAGCCTGTGGATTATATTCATATCTACAATGGCATAGAATTATCTACAAAATTCTAACTAACTAGGCTGGCAGCCTTCATATATCTTCACAACCAGAATGGCCATTAATCAGTTCATGGGTATTTATTTCTTTTTTCTTTATTGTTTTGCATTTGGTTACTGGGAAGGTCTATCTAGGTTATGCAAGACCTCTTTTCAGTGGAGACTTGGGGAATAAAGCTCAAAAAATGTAGTGAGAGAAAAAAACATACAACAAGATTATATCCTTTGTACAAACAAATATTTGAAATACAGTGATGACAAACTCAGCATAAACTAAGGATCTAAATAAATATGAAAAGTAGCAGTTGTTAAAGAAGGACGAGTAATAATAAAAAGGGGGATTGTACCTGAGGAAGTAGTTAGAAGAGAAAGAGATCAAGAGCTAAATGTTGACAGAGATCTATACTAAAATGTGTAATAAGCTATGAGGGTAAAAGTGGGTCAGGGGTTGTATTATTACTCTGCATGATCAAGGTTACAGAAAAGAAAATGTTAAGGATTCACATCAACAGTTATGAAAATAGCAAAATTCTAGAGTCATATAGGCATGCAGTCCAGGACTCCAAACTCAGAGAAGAGAGAGAAATTCATAAAAATGCAACATCTACCTTCTTGCTCTTCTTTGAGACAAAACACTGTTACAAGATGCTTGAGACATCCAAGGTTGAATATTCTGAATCTCAATCAGATGGTTTCCAACAAAGAATAGGTTTCCTAAAATAATGCAAGATGTCACAAAAATCCAAAATATAGTATAGAGACAGTGCAACTCAGTTATAGACAGGGAAACAGAGAAAAACAATTACATTACACTTTTCTTACATGTGTCACCACTGGAGTTGAACAAATGAAAAAGAAAATATGCAAAACAGTTGGCATTTAAATAATGCTATCCTTTCATGGAAATCCTTAAAGTGCAACAACTGAGAAAACATAAGCAGGCAGGAAACAACGACAGAACTTTGAAATCATGCTCCCGTTCTCTTTAACACTGCAATGATCACATTAAAGGGAAAATAAACTTCTGTCTGTTGACAAAAGATGTGAGACTGCCAAGGAATTGTTCTTTAATATAAAGTCAGTGCACATGGGGAGAATTTATATGTTTGCTCTGTGCTTTTCCTATATTTGCTTAACATTAGTGCACTTGTAAAGTTGTAAGTGGTGTCATTTTGTTGTAAGTGGTATTATTTTGCCTACTTCACTGAGCTACTCTTTTCAGCTGTTTTACTTAAATATATTTTAATTAAGTTGTTACTTGAGTTGCTGGTTGGCTGACTGCCAACAGACAGTCTTTAAAACTAGCAACCTGTAATAAAGGTCGAGTGGAAGTAAGTAGTTTGTTGCATATGATGTTACTGTAATCCATGTTGCATCATAAGTATTAGTATGTTGCTTGAGTTGGAAAAATCTGAATTATATGGATCAGAGAGGAAGATAAATTTTGCAAATCTATCAAATCAATTGCATTGAATTATTCTCTGAGCAATGTAGCATATTATATATTACAAGCAAACTCAGGGAAATCGATGTAAAACTATTACATTTGTTTATTGCCCTGATTTGTAATACACAGATATCCTATTTATACTAGAAGAATTACATCATTTTGACCAAGTAGTAATGCAAACATGTATACTAAATGTTGTTTAAAATCTTAAGTATTAAGAGCAATCTGAAATTAATATAACATCATGAAATTCATTATCCATAAAAACATGTACTATTCATAAATAATTTCAAATTTAGTTTTTCACAAATATCAGTTTGTTTTCTCCTCACATAAGTTTGATCCAGAAAGAATAGTTTATTTGATTATCACTTACATTTGATCCAGAAAGTATGGTTTACTTAATTACCAGTTTGGCATTTTGTGAAATCTCTCTGCACTCGGGCTCGCTCTGCACCCTACCCTGCCCCCTATTCCCAACCACCCCAGTAGTGCTAAATTTAAAGGACCTATGCCACACCCCCACTTCTCAGAACCAATCAACAAAGTCCTAATCCTTAAAGTGGTGTATTCTTAATTACCATACCTAACTTACTGGCTATAGACTACCTTCACATACCGCCCTATATCCTAGTCAAAGTACAAGACTGCTAAAATGCCACTATTACCTACTTCAACATATCTAAAGTTACTACTGCTATTTTCCCTCTTACCTCTTTTGATTATCCCATATCTACTCACCACCTATGAACATCAGAACTATCTAGGCTTTCACTACCCTAGAGGCCAAACCTCTACTCCAATTGGGCCAAATTTTCAAAACTAAGTAAACAGACCTTACTTACTTAACTACTTATCTACAAATTATCACTGACCTAGTCGAACTAGATACATAAGCCCGAAAGCCAGGAAATACCAGAACCTAATAAGTAAACTCTGAAAACTTATATTTAGGATACAACACAACCTCATAACAGATGGAAACATTCACCTGAACCCTGGCCCATCCACCACCAATAACCCAAGCCCTAACACTACTATTCCCTCTAACTTACAAACCCTAAATAGACCTCACAACTCACTCTTGATCAGCCACCTAAACATTACAAGTGTAAATAATAAGGCACCCTACCTGCATGCTCTCTTAGATGTTAATTCTCTAGACATATTATGTCTTACTGAAATATAGCTAAAATCATCAGCACAAGACAATGAAGTAATACCACCCGGTTATAATATAATAAGTCTTGACCATAAAGTTAGGAAGGGGGGGGTTGCTGTTCAATATATATCTGGGCTACAGGTGACCACTGAAGCATTTCAACCACCCCAAGTCAGTAATGCTGAAATTCTTGTTACTAAGATACAAATCAATAAATGTATATATATATATATATATATATATATATATATATATATATATATATATATATATATCATCTGTGTCTATATACCTCCAGGTAATAAGATTAACACCCTTTAGGACATCCTATATTGGTTGTCAACTAACTACCCCAAATAAACCATAGTCCTTGGTGACTTTGACATCGATTGGAACAACTGTTTCTCTGAACACCCTTCTATCCATGTTAACCTATATGGGTTTACTCAGACCATTACCTCCCCCACTATGATCAGCAAACCCAACAACAAAGAAACTACCTTAGACTGAGTTCTCATTAATAGCCATCCCCAAATATACAAGGCAGGGATCCTCCCTGATGATATAAGTGACCACTTTCTTACCTTTCTAATTAGGCATAAGACTGACATTCTTAACCAACCCACCTATAAGACAATAAGGAATAATAATAACTTCAACCCTGATAACTTCCAAAATGAACTAAGTTTATGTGATTGGTCAGACCTAAAACACTTGCCACTGGAGGAAGCAGTAACATACTTTAATACTAAATTTTTAGCCATTCTAGACTACCATGCACCAACACATTCTATAAGAACTGAAACAAAAAATGCCTCATGGTTCACAAAAGAAACAAGACAAAAAATCCTACTTAGAAATCAAGTATGGGCCAAGTGGCATACCACAAAAAATTCTGTAGATCAATTTAAATACAGACAACTAAGGAATGACACAAAGAAATCCATTTTGTCAGATAAAAAAAGCTTTTACTACCAACTACAGCAAACCCACCAAAATAAATCTTGAAAGTTCAGGGTGGATATCAATAAGCTTGCCTGTTCCCACATCCCTTATTCGAACCCTAATTAAGAAACTTAAACCAACCACCCTCTCTGCTGATCTCTTACCTGCAGAATATCTGCAAAAAGCTGCGGATTCCGTAGCCTATCTCATCTCCATCCTGATTAATAGAACTATATCTGAAGGTTCCATCCCCGCTATCTGGAAGATATCTCATATTATCCCTCTGCATAAAGGTGGCAACACCAATGAATTATCAAATTATAGACCCATAGCTATATTATCACCCCTGGCTAAAATCATGGAGAAATGTATACATAGACAACTGCTGAGCCATCTTATTCAAAACTCTCAACATGGGTTTAGACCATTTCATAGCACCGCCACTGCCCTCCTGTCCTTTACTGATGCCATTAACAAAATTCGCAATAATAACATTCTTTCCTCAGCCCTCTTTATTGATCTGTCTAAAGCCTTTGACATGGTGAACCATCAAGTACTCATAAACATACTTAGATCTTTTTTTTCTAGATAATCTGGCTATACAATGGTTCCAGTCTTATCTAAATGATAGACAACAGGCTGTCCTATGGCAAAACAAGATATCATCCCATCTTCCCATTACCCTTGGTGTTCCACAAAGTTCCATATTAGGACCTCTCCTATTTTCAGTCTTTATTAATGACCAGCACTCAGTCATTCCACATGCTACCTGTATTCAATATGCAGACAATTCCACATTAATATGCTCAGCTACTTCCCCTCTGATCTACAGACTCTAACCCAAAATGTGTTTAACATAGTTGAAAACTGACTCCTTTACCTTTGACTCATATTGAATCCTAAGAAAACAAAATTACTACTATTTGTTCCAACCCGTAGGTCCTGCCCACTTACTTTAACTGTTAAGTCAAACAATGGCACCATCATATCTCCTGATCCCTCCACCAAATTATTAGGGGTATTAATTGATAACAACCTTAAGTCTGATGTGCATATTAACCATACTATAAAAACAGTCAACAAAAAACTTGGCTCTCTATACAGGATTAAGCCCTTCCTTACTCCACTAGCTAGGACTGTTATTGCCCAGACCCACTTACTCTCTACCCTGCTCTACGCCTCCCCCATATTTTCAAACTTGAGTAAAAATGACCTTAATAAACTTGCAAGCTCCTAAAATAACATTGCTAGATTTGCCACTGGAGCTGCATACAGAACCCACCACTGGCATAATTTGAGTCAATTAGGATTTGTTATAATTGCCTAACCAACCACAATACAATCAAATTATAATTTCACATAAAAGTTCTTTACCAACCTGATAATACTCCCACACTAAATAATCTTATCACCCCATAAAATAACTTTAAGACCCTATGTTCATCCAACAGGCTACTAGTACAAAGAGTTAAAACCAACAGCACAGCCGGTGACTCCTTGTTCTCTAACTCTGTTGGCAAATCCTGGAACTCACTGCCTACTGATCTTACTTTGGTTTCCTCAATAACCCTTCAAAAATAACCTTAAACAGCACTTCAAAACACATTGGCTACGTCCCTGTACTTACCCTGACTAACTCCCTATATCCCTAGGTTCAAGGATACGTTTTGTTGTACTAGGTTAAATGATTCTGTTAGCCCATGAACTGTCCATACTTTAACATATCAGACTTTATGTTATTATATATGTTTAGTCTACGCATATTATTTGAATTAATTCACTATATGTATCTTTTATGTATAAACGTCATGTACATTCTATGTGTATGTTTGGAGATTTTCTCCCTGGGCCAGTGCCGAAAATGAACATATATCAAGTTGGACTAGCCCGGTCAACAAATGTAAAATAAATAAATAAATTTCCTTTTCAAATTTTTGTGGCATTATTTTTATCATATAGGCATCCTTTGCCTGAAACAATGCTATTAGTGGAGCGGTAGCTACATTTCACATCTTTATAACCTAGTTAAATCACTTATTATTGCTATAGTATTCTAGCTACAAGTCCAGTGAAAATCTTTTGTCATTTAGAAATAACTTTAACTCTGTTTTTATCAGTCATAAATCACCAGCTTCACACATCAGTCAGATGTATGGAACTGCAGTTCTCTGCTGAAATAGAAACAGCTACACTATCTTTTCTTTCAAGCCTGACATTTAGAAATACTTTTAAGATGATGTTTAGAAAACATCCAGTAACAAAAATGAAAGGAAGTCAATAAATAAGCATTTGTGAGTCCTGAATTTTGACTTGAATTTATAATACACTGCTGCAAAAGAGTAAAAGGGAATGAGATAGACACATAATTAAACATTACAATAGATTTTCAGAGGTCATACATGCACATTCAGTAAGCATGAAGGATGCAGAAATTTATTTAACAACATACAGCTTGTTATGCTAATGCCAAGAGAGAAAACAATGCCCCATTGACCATGAAGAGGGGCACATTTAGCGATACATAAAGCATATTGAACTCACTGTATCTTCCATACAGTTTACAATGACGATTTTACAATGATGGTGATGCTACATACCCATCATTCTCTCTCTGCTTACACTTCTAAATCAGTGCAGCCTGTCGCCAATGAACGCCAACATTTAACCAGGAGAATTTTTTTATTAAACAGGTTCTTCTAGGTAGAGTATGGCATCAGAAATAAAGGAGGTTTCTGAAAAATGAAACGAGGGTGTGTACTGATTATATAGCCATATTAATGAAAAGGTATTTACATTTGAAACTGTTTTGATTTCAATAAATGTATTAAGAACTCTGTGACACAAAATTTCACATGAAATGCTACAAATTGGTTATTTTAAATACTGCAAGCCTGTCTTAATGAATGTTTCAAAGTTAAAGGAACTGGCATTGCTGGGAATCAGTGCTAAGTGTACAGACAAACGAATTCTTTATTCATAAGAAATTGTCACCTAAATGATTTCTGCTGGACAATTTCCTGTTTCATATTTCTTAATTATCATCTGCAACTTTCTTTTAGTTAAAATGGGATATGAGTTGAACCACTCAACATTTTGTTTTATGTTTTATGTAATTCTTTAATCTATAATTTATATCTTTCTTCTGATGTATTTAATTTAATTTCCTTCTGTTTCAGTTGATGACAACATATAATTATCCTGTACAATAACTTTTCTCTGAATTCCTCCTAATTGTCTGGTAGCTATGAGCTTACAAAGTCTACATAAATGCAAACACTATTCTAGATATTGTTTTACCATTGTCTGGTATTATGCTATCAGTGCTGCTTTACTTCTCAAATTATAATCTCTTAGAATAGAGGTCAGAATTTCTTTTTATTTTGTTATAGCTTCTCAGTTTTATTTTTGCTACTGTAGATGTAACAATTATTATCAAATCCTTTTCTTTTCTTTTTCCACTTCTAGTAACTACACTCCAACTACTGAAGTGTCAATGGCACAAGAGATAACATATTTACCTGTGGTACAAAAGGTTGTGGGTTCCATTCCCACACCAGATAGAGCAATTGGTGACACTGTCCTGCAGCATAAGGCATTATTGCATGCCTGCGTGTGCTGTCCTTCAGATGAAATGTTAAACTGGGGACCCATCTGCTTGAGTTGGAAGGAACACATGTGGATATCGAACATCCCATGGCACCCATTAAAAAAAGCATAGGGGTCCTTTATTTATATACAAAAAAATCTTATTTACAACATATTTACATATTAACAAATATTTATAAATGTACAAATGTATAGATATACAAATATATTTAGAAGGACTCAACAATCTGAGGATTCAGAGCATTTAGAAGGAAATAATAAAAGACATAAAGAAAGCAGTTTACAATTATTAACAAGGAAGAAAAATAATCTGATAAATGTCTGTAAAGCAAAGAGAATATGTACTAAAAAGTATACTGCTTTATTATGTAATACATAGATTACAAGGAATGATAACAGTCTACAGAAAAAGGCAGCATTTTTTCAAAAGAAAGGTAGAAAAGGGGCAGGTGAAAAGGAAGAAATCAAAAATGAATGTAGAAGGATTGAAGAACAATACTGTAAGAAAAAAGATGAAAAAGACAGAAATTGACAACATGGCTCAAGCTGTGGATGTACTAAGCCAGTTGGATGAGAATTGCAGGCTTGGAAATGTAATAAGCAATGAAAACAGTGAGATTAGAAAGACTAATAGTGATGAAGATCATTCCTTTGTTCCTTTGTAATTATTGATAGAGCAGATATTAGAAGTTGAAGAGTCTTCAGTTTTGGACAGAAAAGATATGCTTGTAATTGGAGATACAATTATTAGAGAAACTGATACTTACATTTGCAGAGAAGATAATGAACACCAAATGGTGTTATGCTTGCCAGGAGCAAAAATACAGGATATGAGAAAAGTCTTAGAATACCTTAATGCAAGTAAGTGCAGATCTATTTTTATTCTTGTTGGTACAAATGATCTTATCTGCAAGGACTCTTTATTAGTACGGAACTTACAGCCCTCTTAGCATAGTTTGTATGAGTGTTAGGACGTATTTTTCACAAATCACATATAGAAAGGAGAATCAAGTCACCGTGAAAGAAAAGATTTTTGGGTAAATACCTGTATGAAAAAACTGTCCCATTTTTAAAAAAATGGAAATGTGTAGACTATCTGAGCCTAACTTTAGGCAGACGTGTTCAGACAGGATGGTGTGCATTTGTAAGATCAGGGAAGGATTTTTGCCACGTTGAAAATTTAACAGTTCACAGATAATGACATTTGTTGCATCTCTGGTGGTTGTTATTTCTAGGAGCATTAATGATAAAGTTATTTTATTGGAAAATGTGCTATGTCCCCACAATATTGATGTTGTTATTGGTTATGAAACATGGTTAAAGAGCAATGACTGGAAACCAGTTCTCTCTAAAAAAATTCAGGCAGAGATGTTATGAGACCTGTGATTACATGTTTGATAAAAACACCAATACCATGGATTGTGTAACTCTGACAATAAAGACAACCCTGGAACATATAGCAATTATTGGAGTGTATAGACCACCAAAGTCAAGTGCTGATGATCTAGAGGAATTCCTACATTTCTTACATGAAACACAGGAGGGGACATACATTTACCAGACTGGAATAATATTGATTCAACAATATTAGTAAGGAAATTATTTACAACATATGTTCAAGAACAATACTTGCTTCGGACTGTAAAAAAACCTGTAAGAGAACAAAATACACTAGACATTCATAGGTTCATAGGTTCATAGGTTCATACTAGGCTATCTGCCCGAGGGCATTTACAAGCCTAGCCCATAGTTTTGTGGCTTACGCCACCCCTTTAGTATGGGGAACTATACCCATTATTTTGCTGTGCCTCTGTTGAGCAGTGACACTGAGGTATTCCCTGGGGTATATCTGCGATCTCCCATCCATTGGTCAAGATTTCTCTTGAACAAGGCCAGCGAGGTGCTCTGCCTCACATATACCGGGATTTTGTTCCACAGCATAGGGAGTCTTTGGGTGATGAATCTATCCCTCCAGCATGTCCTATTAATAGCCGTGTCGAGGTTTAAGTCTCCCGCCCTTGTGGCTCTGATGGATCTAGATTTTTTAGGTGAAGCATATTCATCAAAACTGGGTTTGACATGGCCTTGTATGTCAGGCAAAGGTCACCTCTGAGCAAGCGGTGGCGACTGAATAGAGCTGGAGTTCTTTCAGTCGGGCAGCATAGGACAGATTTTGAGACCCTTTATCCTTTTGGTGAGGAACTTTTGTGGCCTCTCCAGCTGCTGCAAGTGTCGGGTCAGATACATTCCGAATGGGGCATTGTACTCAATCATTGGTCTGATGAGTGATGAGTACAGGGAGACTATGACCTCCCTTGATCTAGATGTGAATCCCTTCATGATAAGGTGGGCAATGTAGAAGGTCTTCCTAACTACTTTAGCTACATGGGTGTCGAATGACAGGCTACTGTCAACCTGGGTCCCCAGGTCCCTGATAACGTCTTCTGTGCTCAGTGGATTGCCACCTATATGGTAGCTAGGGGTAACCTTGTTTTTCCCGAAGGGTATGACTATGCATTTTTTGGCATTTAACTTTAGGCCATGGCTCTGGCACCAGCTATCCGTCTCTGAGAGACCCTTCTGAAGGATATCTGTGTCAGATGTGTTTTCGACTATGGTGCCCAGTTTGCAGTCATCTGCAAACATTGTCAGCCATAACCCTCCTGTGTTTGCTTGTACTTCGGAAAAGTAGATGACAAACAAGAGTGGGCCCAGGACTGAGCCCTGTGGGACACCACTTGTGACAGGCTTTGAGTCTGACATGGCGCCAGCAACTCTGACCCTGTGGGTTCTGTCACTCAGCCAGTTTGCAACCCATCTTGTGATGTATGGGTTAACATTTAAGCTGATGAGTTTTTCAATGATACCCGAGTGGGGTATTGTATCGAAGGCCTTCGCCAGATCGAGGTAGGCTGTATGGACTGCCTTTCCCTCATCAATGGCTTTGGTGACTGTTTCGAAAAAGTCAACCAAGTTTAAAAGGCATGATCTGCCTTTGACAAACCCAAACTGGGTTGGATCCAAAGTCTGCAAATTCCCTATGTCTTTATTTATGAGGTCCATTATGATCCTCTCCATGGCTTTACAGATAAGGCTTGTCAAGCTAATGGGCCGGTAATTTCCAGGATCGGTGGAGGCACTGCCTTTGTGAAGTGGGACCACAGTTGCAGTCGCCACTCCTGGAGTGCGTATCCAGAGGTGAGACTATGATTAAACAGCTGTTCTAGCTGTGGGTTTAATTCCTCGTTGAGTTCGTGGAGCACACAGCCAGGGACACCATCAGGTCCCATGGATGCTGTGTTTTTTGCTTTGGAGAGAGCAGTTCTCACTTGGGCGTTAGAGATGTTTGGGGGGCTGCAATCGTTTGGTATAGATATCTCTCCTTTTGTGGGGGAGAAGTTTGCACTGAACCTGTCAGCCAGTATGTTGGCAGTGTCTGTAGGATCAGTAATCTTCACATCATTTTGAACTAGTTCTGAGCATATCTGGGAGTTTACTCCCAGGTTTCTAACATAGCTAAAGAATGCCTTATGATTGTCTTTTGAGTCTTTAGCTATTTTTCTCTCAAAATTTGCTTTGGATGATTTTATGAGAGCTCTTAGTTTTTTACTTATAGTGATCAAAGGTGTCTTACCTTTTAAGGATTTTGCTCTATCTTGTAGTAGCTTCCTCCTTTTGTTGTAGAGTTTGTTTATGGCTGGGGTCCACCAGACTGGACGCTTGCCTTTGGTACAAAGAGTCTTTGTTTTGCTTGGGATTGCCTTATCCATGCAGTCCTGCAGGTGCTGGTAGAAGGCATTTGTAAGTGATTCAGCGGCTTGAGTACTGTTTTCCGGCTCGGGGCCTTAAAGGAGACCGTACTAGTCTTTAGAAGTGTGAAGTCGACTGCGAAGTTCTTTACTGTGGTCTTTTTATTTCAGGTGGGGGTGGGATGAGGACCTCCAGCGAGATTAGTTTGTGATCTGATCTCACCAGTGAGGGGTATACTTCCGGTGTTGAACATTGTGCTCCCATGTTCGTGATGATGAGATCAAGTATGTTTTCTCCTCTTGTGGGGATGGTGACTAGTTGTTCCATGGCATTTGAGTTTATGAATTCCAGGAACTTTCAGGCTAGGGTGTTTGGGCTTGAGTAGTGTTCCCAGTCTATATTAGGGTAATTGAAGTCACCTAGTATGATGGTGTTTGGTGATACATTTATCCCCTCCAGTGTTTTCAGGAAGGCCATGTGAGGTTCCTGAGTTTGTGAGGGTGGCCTGTAACATGCTACAATTTGCAGAGCAGTCTTGCCTATGGTTAATTGCACCTGGATGGTCTCCGATGCATTGTGCGTTGCCACCAGTCTTGAGGTGTGGGTGTCCTTGATGAATATGGATACCCCTCCTTTCTTGGTATTGTCCGGATTTTGGGGCGGAGCATAATATGAGGTAAAACCTGATAGTGCTGGGGTGCTCTCAGGAGCCTTGAACCAGGTTTCTGTCACAGCACAGACATCGATGTTCTCCATACTGAGAAGGGCCTCGAGTGCGTGCATTTTGAGATTTAGACTTCTGGCATTGAGCAGCATTACCCTTAGTTTTTCCTTTTTGTGTTCTAGGGTGGTAGGTTTAGAATTTGAGCCTTGCCTAAAAAGGCACTATGGGGGTGGCAAGAGCCTTTGCCAATATCCGGAATCCCAGGGGTGACAGGTGCAAGCCATCCCTTGCGAAGCAGCGTGGCTTGTCCAGCATGTCATCCCAGGCAGACAGACATTGGATCCCCTTTGAATGACACCAGAGTTTAAGCCAATTGTTAAAGCTGATCATCTTATCTCTGTATTGTGGCATCATTCTTGGTGAAGGTAGGATACTGCTCAAGGTCAGGGTCATACCTGCCTGGGCTACATAATCAGAGAGCTCCTCAATGTCTCTTTTCATGTAGTCCAAGGAGGTGCGTCTCAGGTCGTTTACACCAGCGTGGACAATGACTGAGTCGTATTTGTACCTGCTGTTGAGAGACCTGAGTGCTTGCATTATGTGGCAGATTCTAGCGCCCGACAGGCAGCTTACTGTAACTCTCCTTACTCAGTCTGGTGAGCGGGACGTCAGTGTGTCTGACTATGGAGTCACCAATGACTAGTGTGTCTGGCATTGTGTTTGGCCTTAAGGGCTGTGACTGTTTGACACTCTGACTGTGAGGTCTATGTGTTGCAGGTGTTGTGTTCTGAGGTGGTGGTTGTTTGGGTGTCTGCTTTGGTGGCCTCTGCTGTTTTGGTAGATTTTTGATCAGAGCCTCCGAGTATGTCTTTGTGTGTTTATGTGTATGATTTGAGGTTGTGATGGTACTATGTGAGACTGGGTCTATAGTGTGTGTGGTAACCTTCTCCTCCTGACTGGTCTTGCCAGTCCTATGTTGAGAGAGCTCAGCCTCCAGTTTGGCCGTATAGTTGCATCTCTCATGTATTTGTGTTTTGTGGGAGGAGGAGAGGGTTGTCTGTGTACATGAGGCAATTGTAACATTGCCTCAATATTCCCAGGTTCACCAGCTGAGCAGGAGAGGATACTAGCAACTGATCCCTCGACATGCTAGAAGGAATAGACAAAAAAACTTTAAAAGAGATTCCGGGGGATGTGGGTGACCGAGAAATGGGGGTTTGCCTTTTTGGGGTACTATCTATGACAAGAGTGCTGTATCAAGGTAATAAGTACTGTAGGAACAAGTGCTAGGTTTAACAGATGTGTTCCTAAAGAAATTACTGTTACTTCATGTCAGATTTTACCACCATTTATGTGCAGTGATCATGGGGTTATAAAGGTTAATTTGTTGCTAGATAATTCTGCCAAACTGAAATTTAAAGCAACACACAGACAATTAATTACAGATAATATGGAAGCAAATAGTCACTATGTAAAACTAGCTGGAGTTGTGAATTCAGTGGAAGAACTGCAGAAGGAATGTGAAGAGTTTTGAAAGAGAAATTGAGTGCAAAAAAAAAAAATGTTTAACATCACGATCTAGGCATACAATGTCAGGCCGATATATTTCCATAAGAACAGGATTGATTAAAATGAGAGACAACAGTATAAGAAATGGAAAAGAGGCTGAGCTACAGCTTTGAAAACTTAAATAAACAAGCCGGACAAACAAATTAAGCACAGTGTGAGACAAGATGAAGAACATTTTGGAAAAATGTTATATAAAAATATTGAGCATAACAGAAAAACATTTTATAGATACATAAGATGTGAAAGGAGTAAAGCCATAAAAATTGATAAAGTGTGTTTATCTAAAATTTATTCTCATATGCAACAGATTATAAAAATATTTACAAAATCTTATCCAAAACAGTTTGAATCAACAAAGGGGGTGATAAGTTGTCCTAGTGACATTTAGGTAACCTCAGATACTGAAATCAGATTAGATAATATTGAAAAACAACTAAGCAAACTGGATCCAAGCAAAACACATGGAGAGACAGAATTAGTAATACTGACATGAGAATACTTCAAGAATTTACAGTACTGTTATATCTATTATTTACTAGGTTGTATAAATATGGAGAGATTACTCAGGAGTGGAGCCATACACTTACTAAGCCTGTCTTTAAGGGAAAGGAGAGTAGGACAAACCCAGAATCATACAGACCCTTAAGTCTACTTTCATGCTGTAGAAAAATAATGGAGAAGGTAATATTGGATAAGTTATTGTCAGAAAGGGAAAGGCTGGAACTTAAAACCATATATCAGCATGAATATGTTGGAAATAGATCCATTTCCACATATTATTATTATATTTATTTATTTATTCCAGTTTGGTGACTGGGAAGGTCCACTGGGCTCAAGAGCCCATTTTCAGTGGAGGCCCGGGGGAGAAAAACTCCACAGTATAATGTTACATCACATAATGAAAATACAAATAAAAAATACAAAAGCTAAAAATACAAATAAAAATTATATGAAATTACAGTCAAAATAGGTGTAAATTCCACATGATAGCATGATGTTCTATAAAAATTATAGGTATTGATGTACTCCCTTATAGTGCCTTTTTTTAGGCAAGGTTCAAATGACAAATTCACTACCATAACAGGAACAGGCAAGCAAAAAACTGAGGGTGATGCTACTCAATGCTAGAAGTCTAAATTTCAAAATGCACTCACTCAAGGCACTCCTTAAAATGGAGAACATCGATATCTGTGCAGTGACTGAGACCTGGTTCAAGGCTCCAGAGATCACCCCTGCACTACCAGGCTATAACTCATACCACACTTTTCGGCCATGTAACCTGGACCAGAACACCAAAGGCAGAGGTATATTCATATTTATTAAAGATATCCACACCTCCAGGCTAGTTGCTCAGCATAATGCAGCCATGGTTATCCAAGCGCAATTAACTCTGGGCAAAACTGCAATCCAAATTGTGGCTTGCTACAGATCACCCACCATGCCCCAGGATTCCCACTCCTCTTTTCTTGATGTACTGGAAATATTAGGGTTCAGCCAAACACCCTAATAATGGGCGATTTCAACTACCCCCACCATTAACCGAGAAAACTGCTCATGTACCAACTCCTATGCTCAACGCTTTCTGGAATTCATAAACTCCACTGCCCTGGATAAACTTATCCACACCCTCACCAGGGGCAACAATATCCTAGATCTAATCATTACCAACATGAGTGACTGGTGTTCCACACCTGAAGTCAATGCCTTATTGGTCTGATCCAACCATAAGCTAATTACCCTAGATATCCACATCCTGCCCCCACCCCCCATTAAGGAAACCATGGTAAAACATTTCTCCAAAGCCAACTTCATGCTTTTTAAGACAGAAGTGTTGAACTTCATGACACCCATGCAGATGGACAATACAGTTATGACTACTGAATCCTACACAATTGCACTTTATAAGCACTTACATGAGTGCATGGATCGTGCTATCCCAAACAGAACCAAAATGCTATCCACCAAAAAAAGGAAGCCAATCTGGTAGCCCCTTGCCATAAACAAACTGCACAACAGAAGGAAGAAACTGTTGCAAAAGAGAGTAAAATCCTCTGAGTGGAGGAGCTCCCTGGTTAGCCTCAGTAAGAAGCTGTGATCCATGATAAAATCCTCCAAAGCTAGTTATGAAAACAAAATCACCACTGATTCTAATGACAACCACAAAGCATTCTATAGCTATGTCAAGAATCTCAATGGCAACACTCATATCTGCTCTGAGTTACAGCACAATGGCACTAAATATACAGATGCAACTGATATTGCCAACATCCTGGCAGATAGGTTCAGTGCTAACTTTACCCCCCTCCCACCCCCTAAAGAGCCCATCTCTATACCGGAAGAATGCAAAGTTCCTGTAATCACGGCTGCACAGGTAAAAACCACAATCTCCAAAGCCAAGAACACAGCATCCATGGGACCAGACAACATCCCAGCTGCATTCTACATCAACTACAGATCAAACTGGCACCCCACCTAAGTACCATGTTCAATCATAGTCTCACCACAGGCTTTGTGCCTGCTGAATGGCGCACAGCGACGGTTATCCCACTGCACAAGGGGGGAGCCACCATGGACCTCAGGAACTACCACCCCATTAGCCTGATGAGCCTGGTCTGCAAGGCCATGGAACATATCATCATGGAATGTATAAACAAAGACATTGGTAATCTCCAAACTCTGGAGCCCACCCAGTTCGGGTTTGTAAAAGGCAGATCATGTCTCCTAAACCTGATAGACTTTTTTGAAGCAGTCACCAAAGCTGTAGACAAGGGTAAGGTGGTTCACACAGCCTATCTAGATCTTGTCAAGGCTTTCAACACCATCCCCCACTCTGAAATTATAGATAAACTCACTAAACTAGGTATAAATCCCTATGTCACAAGATGGGTTGCCAACTGGCTCACTGACAGAACCCACACTGTGAAAGTATCAGACTCCAAATCCGACTTCAAACCAGTGACAAGTGGAGTACCACAGGGTTCAGTCCTGGGTCCTTACCTGTTTGGTATCTACTTCTCTGAAGTACAGGCTAACACAGAAGGTCTTTCACTAATGAAGTTCGCAGATGACTGCAAACTAGGAGCCATAATCAAAACTCCTAATGATGTGGACATCCTACAAAAGGGCCTCACTGAGACAGATGCCTGGTGTCAAAGCCATGGCCTCAAGCTCAATGCCAAAAAGTGCATTGTCATCCCCTTTGGTAAAAACTCTGTACCATGAACTACAACATAGGCGGTAGTATACTTAACACCGAAAGTGTGATAAGAGACCTTGGGACACAGGTGGACAGTAGTCTCTCCTTTGATAATCACATCGCCACAGTAGTCAGGAAATCCATCTACATGGCACACCTCATGACAAAAGGTTTCTCATCCAGAAAAAAAGAGGTCATTGTTCCCCTCTACTCATCACTCATTAGACCCATTATAGAGTACAACGCCCCTTTTGGTATGTATCTCACAAGACATCTACAATAACTGGAAAGGCCACAGAAATACCTCACAAAGAGGATTATCAGCCTCAAGCAGATGCCCTACGCAGACCGTCTAAAATAACTCCAGCTTTACTCCCTCGCATATCACCTACTCAGAGGTGATCTCTGCCTAACATACAAAGCTATGTCAAACCCAGAGCTGTTGGACATGCTCCACTAAAAGAAATCCCAATCCCTCTGAGCTACACTCTCTAGGGACCTAAACCTTGTCACCACAATAAACAGAATATGACGGAGGGATAGATTCCTGTCCTAGAGACTTCCCATACTCTGGAATAAACTACCTATCTATATCAAACAAAGCTCTGCATTGGCACTCTTCAAGAAAAATCTTGATGATTGGATGGGAAATAGGAAATTCACCCCGGGGATCACCTCTGTGGCTCTGCTCGACAGTGGCACAGGAAAATAATTTTCTTGGGTGGCAAAAGCCAGGGTACCTTTTTGGCTGGGCTTGTATAGGCCCCAGGGCCGATAACCTAGTACTTACCTATGAACCTATAAACCCATAGCCCCCACTTGCTGAAGCGGGCCCCAACACTAGATTTTTTTTTTGCGGACCCCCATAATTATATTTATAAAAAAAGAAAAAAACAATAACAAAATTATTAGAAAGTGTACTTTCAAGCTTTCATTACACCAAATTTTTCAATTATTTTTGAGTAATCGACTTTTTTAGCAAAATCATTTTCTATACATAAAATTGCCAAATGGTTAAGCCATTCTTGGCTAGTGGAATTTCTTTGCCACATTTTTAATGAGTTTGCCAATTTACTGAATGATCTCTTAGCCAATGAGAAAGTTACTGGAATAGTACAAAATAATTTCAATGCAAGGCAAATATTGCCAAATATTTCTTGCAGATTTTTTTCATATATTAAATTAAGAAGTTTAATTGGTGACCTTTCCAAACCAATAACTGTCTTGTGGATTGCTTCAAGGTGAAGTACTTCATTTATTAAATCATCCGACAAATCTCTTTCATAAGCTTTTACAAGTATTGCTACTTGGGTCTATATCAGTCCAGCGAAACGGCTGATAATCAAACACCATATGTTCGAACTGTGAAGTTTGAACACTGATTATCACAAAGCCACGGAACACCGAATTCTTTCCCATGGAAAGAATTTGGTGGGCCATTTCTGTGGCTTCGTGATTATCAGGACTGTGGTGGGAAGTTACGGCTCAGGTTCAGTTAAGTGTGCAATTGTGTGGACATTAGGGTTAGGGCACAGGTTAGGTGAGTTAGGGTTAGGGCGTGGGTAAGGTGGGTGTGCGATAGTAACAGACATTAGAGTTAGGGTGGGATAGGTGAGTTAGGGTTAGAGTGCGGGTCAGGTGAGTGTGCAATAGTGACGGACCTTAGGGTTAGGGTTTGGGTTAATGTAAGTGGATATATAGTAGTGTATGTACAGTTTAGTGTAGGGTTAGATGTAGGATTGTAAGTGTTTGTGTGTGGATTGCTGTTTTTTTTTTGGTGTGCTTGTGTTGTGTGCGTGTTTCTTGGAACAGCAAATTTTTCCTTGGGAAAAAAATTGCTATTCTAAGACTTTGATGTTGTTGTACTTCGTGGTTGGAAGTTCGAACATATGGTGTTGAAACTTCAGCTGTTTTGGTGAACTGATATAGACCTTTGCTACTTTTGTGGTTAGCTGATCTTCATCCTAATCCTGAAAATTTAAAATTGAAGAGAATAATTCGCAAATATTATTCGCTGCTTCAAATCTTGTTTTTATATCTTTGATAATAAAATCCAACACTTGGTACATGACAGAATTTCAAACGTCTTCTTCACAGTTTTCAGAATTTGTGCACTTTTTTGGGAAATTGTTGTTGGATTTCTATTGCTGCAGCAACTGCTTTAGCTTAATGAACAATGTTTTCCCATGAATTGCGGGTCTGAATTTCTCCCACTAAGTCTTTTACCAAGGCAGTCTCTATATCAAGAGATAATCCTTTGCTTTGTATGACAATATTCTTTTTATCAATACTGGCTATCATTTTATGCCAGAATATTGTCATCAACAGACCTTTATAAGAACTGAAATATTTCTTCAAACCTTTAAGCATATTTAGTACTGAAGGAGTTAAACCTGTAGCCATCTCACTAAGAATGTCATCTATTGCAGCAAGTACACCAGGGTAATGTTTGATGATTGGAAGCACAGCTTGAATTCTTTCACTCAATCTTGTTTCTGACACACTTTGAAGAGATAATGGTAAGTGTTTTTTTAGTACTCCCAGCGTGCAGGACTATGAGTGAAAAAAGTGTACAAGCTCTCTATATTTCCAAAAAATGTTAAAACATCTGGATTGATTTTTGCAGCATTCACTCCTATGCGATTTAATGAATGTGCACCACAGGGGGAGAACATTGCAAATTTGTTCTTTTCTAGGATGTGGGTTTGAACCCTGATTACTTTACCACACATATTGGCACCATTATTGTACCCTTGTGAATGACAATCTTGAAGAGGTATATTGTGTTTTTCAAGAATAACAAGTATTTCTTCAGTTATTTTTTTGTCCAGTTTTCCCAGTAAAATTTATGAATTTGATGAAACATTCATTTACTTCAAATTCGTTTAAATCTTTGTTTTGAAATAAATATCTGAGGATCAGGACATTTTGTTCATTGTACGAGATATCTGGTGTTGCAATAACAATTATCCCATAAAAAGTGAGTCCCTTCTTTGATCCAGAATGGTGTTAAGTACTTGGTCTGCACAAAGGCCTATAAACTCATTTTGAGAATACCACAACAAATAATGGACAGATTCGTTCATATTTCTTCCTTCTTCTATCTGATTTTGTTGAATTTTAGCAAGGTGTTGTCGTGTTACTTCATCATATTTTGCAATTAGTCCCAAAAGTCCTAAAATATTTCCATTGTGGACATTTCCAGTTGTTGTGTTCTCTCCTTGAAATGCTAAACCTCTAGATGTCAAAAAAAGTGTTACGTCTAAAATTTGTTACAGAATAGCTCTCCATTTGGTTGTCTCAGACTGAATTTGGAGTTGAAGGGCTTTATCAATTCCATGTCCTTTTAATGAATCCAACAGACATTTCCAAGCTACATATTGTTTCCTATGTTCAGCACTATTTTCATGAGACGGCAAAATGTCATATAACTTTTTTCAAGATTTATTTTTAGGTGAAAATTCTTCTTGAGCTAAACAGCTTAAATTTTTGTTAAGTGGATCGCAGAAAAGTCGACATGGTAGGCAGTAAAGAATTTCTTTTGATGCACTCCATGTTAGCCATTCTCGTGGAAAATGTTCACTTGTTCTATTATATTTAATTGTTTATATAAAAGAAACTCTTGAAATTCTCTACCATTAACATCCTTTGGCAATTTCTTATATATCTTTTGGAATTCTTGAAAGGTGGTGAGTTGTACTATTTCTTGTCGCAGGTTATTTGAAATTACTCGAGGCCACATACCAGGATCATTATATTTTACATTAGGATTTTTGAAATGATGTGTAACTGAAGTATCGACTGTATCATGTTCTTTCACAGTTCTTCTTGAGGTTTCCCATTTCCTTGTTCTATGACAGTTGCAACAGTGGCAGTCGCTTCCTCTTCGACTGATTCTTGAATTTCTGAATTCTCATAATCGCTATCTTCATGATTAGTATTATGCGCTAAATTCTTTTTGTCACCATATTTAAAGAATTTTGTTAAAGATTGATGACCGGTGATGCTTTCGCTTCTTTTTCGTATTTAAGTTTCCTTTTCTGAGCACCAGACTTGTGTTTATAATTTGAAGCAGACATGGCTTTACTTTTACTTATTATTGTTAATTTCTATAAAAAAAAATAAAAACCAAAAATATCTATATAACTTTTTCAAAATGAACATATCCGTAAATAACAGGACAGGTGCAAAGCAAAAATATTTACTTATGATTACGATCATACCTCTCAACCTAAAAACATCAAAAATCTGGACAAATGCCCACGGAAAATAGGTACAAATCTGTACACTAATTAACATAACATCTGCATACCTAATTATGTAACCCACCCACTTCAATAGAATTATGGGAAACCAACTTTCAAATGCAAACTGAAGAACAGATAACCAAAATATGTCCCCAGAGTCCCCCTGCAGTCATTCCAATGTTCCATTACTTGGCTATTTCACTCCATTTACCACAAACACTGGAATGTGCATACTGGCACTGCTTTACTTCTACAATGATTATTTGGATTTCATTTAAAACTTATTTTACATTTTATAGTATAAACACTAATAGACATCTGCTAAACAAAGCAATACAGTCTCAGAATGAAAATAGACTTAGCATTAAAACTTCTCTGCCCTTGAAACTCACATTCATTGAAACCCATACACTAATGCTTAAATAAAATAGCTGCTTCCATAACACTTTGCTTACTGAGTGTAAGATTTGAATTAGAAAGCTGCAGAGCTGCTGCCAGTAATGAACCACACACACAGTGTGAGTTGCATGCTTAAATAATATAGCTGCACACATGCCTCTCAACTGTACAGATTTTTGCAGAATGTCCAGATTCCTGCCTAATATTTTTGGTCCATTTTTCATAAAATTGTGGTTTTATAGCAAATCATTGGCAAATCATTGAAGATTTAAGTCAGAAAATAATGTCAGACATTTGAGTTTCAGACTTCATATCCTTCAGAAAATTAATATTAAAGCACAGCCTGTTGTTCTATCTACTTTCTAAGTTTGTAAGTACAATATTCAAAAAATTGTCCCTATCTTTGGGCCTTTGCCCCCCTCCCCATTTTTATGGCTTTGCCCAGATTTCTTACTCTAAGAGGTTGAGAGGTATGCTGTGATGTCATAACCACTCTGCTTACCGAGTGTAACATTTGAATTAGAAAGCTGCTTCACACACACACACACACACACACACACACACACACACACACACACACACACACACACACACACACACACACACACATACACACTAATGCTTAAATAAAATAGCTGCTGCCATAACCCGACCATTGTGCAGACAACCATATCTTGCACAAGAATCTACATATCCAAAGACCAGAAATTCAAAGCATGGCTATTTATTTTTTCACACTAACAGTTACAAAAGAAGATTCATGGGTTTTGCAACACATGCCTTCAAAATAAGTAATCCCAACATAAGCTAGTAATAGTCATTAGTCAAAGTAGCTGTTATTCATATACTTTTAACAGTCGGGTACTCGGGTTAAAAAAAGTTATTTGCTTTGTCACAAAAATAACTGGTAAGCTTCCAAAAAAAGAATAACATGAAAATGCAGCCCAGTTAAATCAAACTTCCAGCGCAAAGATAACATATTTTATCATATATATATATATATATATATATATATATATATATATATATATATATATATATATATATCCATCCTACTAGCCATTAGACTAAAACAGTACAGAGGCAGACAAAGATAAAAAAGTCATATTGCTTCATCAACATAAATACAAACAAGTGCCTAATTTCAGTGGAGGCACAATTCACTGATTTATTCCTACTATGAAATAAACAGGTCTACTTTAGATAAACGAAAACACAATCTCTTGAACGCTCATATGAGCAAGTAATCATAACATTGGAAGTGATATTTTGGGGTTGCAGTACAGTGAAGAGTGGGATATTTGCCATTTTCTCACACTGTAGTATGACCTCGGAGTAGGAATATATATTTAGTGGGGGTGTGGGGGGCATAGCCCCGCACAATACCAATTTCAATGTTATAATTATTCGCTCATATGAGCAATCGAGAGATTGCATTTTCGTTTATCTGACATAGACCCAAATAAACGATACTCTCTACACAAATATGTATAGACTCCAACACAAGATATGAAGAGTTAAGATAAGGAATATTGCAGACTTCCACTTGATTCTGTATTAGGGCAATTAACATTGCACAATAGCAAAACAAATGTTCACTACACCAGCACTCAGAAAAGATAGTATGTATAATATTTTAAGCTCAAATATGCATGAGATGGCTGATTAACTTCCTAACACATAGCAAATGTGAAGGCGTCTGCTTCCAATCTTGAAAGCCCTCTACCGTACTTATACCACAGTTTATGTGAGTACATACACATTTTTACACAATGTCCAGACTTGGCTGTGGTTTATTATTATTCCTTCTTCTCATCGTAACACCCTTCACCATGAACAGATTTAGTAAAACAAGCAGGCAACACATCTACAAATGCACACCATATCACACATATTCAACAGCCCTTTGGTTAATTATGTAAGAGATATATAATCATTACAAGCAGCATACTTACAAAACAGGTATCAATCTGCACTGCGCTGCCTCCTCCATAGTGATGTTATCTATAGCAAGGGAAACTCTGAATTCACCATGACTAAGCAAAGCGAAGCATCATACCTGTCCTCACCTCTCTGTCAGTGTAAAAGTCCTCACCCACAACAACCCATAAAAAAGGAAAAATCTGCTGAAGTATAAATAAAGAGCTACAGCCAGAAGGCCTGGGCTTGGGAGCCATAAAAACACAGTTACTGACTGTAAAGACTGCTTAATTTTTTTTCTAAGAATTTTAAAGAGAACTCGAGCCAGACTAGACAAAATTAAAGTTGTGTGCTACACTGCTACTGTGTCCCAAAGTAACACCAAAAACTTGTGTACATACTGCAGTGAGACTGCATTCCGGTAGAGTGCTAGTCATCCTGTTCTAGCCTGAGTAATATCTCTAACGTGTGTTAGTCACTTTATGTCATCTGCAGGACAGCTATTTCATTGCAGAAAAATGACTGAGAAGTGAGAACTTAATTTACAAGTTATAACTTATGTGTGTGTCATCAGACGGCAATAACGCTACACCCAGCCTAAGCCAGGGAATCGTTTTTGTTTTCCCCAAACGATGCAACTAAGTATTAGTAACCAAAAATAGAAACCACTGAATATTTTGCCATTAACAAGGACTGCTTCTGCTTTGCCACCCTCCCGTATGTTTTTTAATTAGCCAACATTCAGCAGCTATAGGTTCATAGGTTCATAGGTTCATACTAGGCTATCTGCCCTAGGGCATTTATAAGCCTAGCCAGAATGTGTTTGGCTTTCGCCACCCATTTAAAATTTATTTTGCTATGCCCTTTTTCGAGGTTAGTATACTGTGCCTCTGCCTAACAGTGACACAGAAGTGATACCCGGGGTAAACCTACGATCTCCCATCCACTCATCAAGATTCCTCTTGAAGAGAGTTAATGAGGGACTCTGCCTAACCTGGACTGGGATTTTATTCCAGAGTGAAGGGAGCCTCTGGGTTATGAATCTGTCCCTCCAGCATGTCTTATTTATTTCAGTGCTGAGGTTCAAGTCTCTCGAGCGCGTAGCTCGATGGGATTTGGATTTTCTGAGGTGCAGCATGTCCATTAATTCCAGGTTGGACATGGCTTTATACGTCAGGCACAGATCGCCTCTGAACAGGCGGTATGCCACTGAGTAGAGCTGGAGTTTCTTTAACCGGGCAGCATATGGCATCTGTTTGAGCCCTTTGATCCTCTTGGTGAGGTACTTTTGGGGTCTTTCCAGTTGCTGCAGGTGTCTGGTAAGGTACATCCCAAAAGGGGCATTGTACTCAATTATGGGCCTGATGAGGGATGAGTAAAGAGGCACGATGACGCCCCTGATCTAGATGTGAATCCCTTCATGATTAGGAGGGCTATATAAAATGTTTTTCTAACCACTTTGGCCACGTGGTTGTCAAATGAGAGATTGCTATCAACTTGGGTCCCCAGGTCCCTAATTACTTCTTCTGTACTTAATGGATTACCACCTATGTGGTAATTTGTGGGCACTTTGTGGATGACTATACACTTTTTGGCATTTAGCTTGAGGCCATGGCTCTGGCACCAGTTGTCTGTTTCTATGAGGCCCTTTTGGAGGATGCTTGTGTTGGCTGGAGAGTCAATTATGGCGCCCAGTTTGCAGTCATCTGCAAACTTGGTCAGCCACAGTCCTTCCGTGTTGGCCTGTACCTCCGAGAAATATATACCGAACAAGAGAGGTCCCAGGACTGAGCCTTGTGGGACACCACTTGTAACTGGTTTGGAGTCTGACATGGCTCCAGCAATTCTAATCATGTGGGTTCTGTCCTTGAGCCAGTTTGCAATCCATATAGTGACATAGGGGTTTATATTTAAGCTGGTGAGCTTACCTATAATGCCCGAGTGGGGTATTGTATCGAAGGCTTTTGCGAGGTCCAGGTAGGCTGTGTGGACCACCTTCCCCTCGTCAATGGCCTTGGTGACTGTTTCAAAGAAATCAACCAGGTTTAAGAGGCAGGATCTGCCCTTAACAAAGCTGAACTGGGTAGGATCCAGTGTTTGTAGGTCCCAAATATCTTTATTTATGAGGTCCATGACGATCATTTCCATAGCTTTGCAGACCAAGCTAGTCAGGCTTATGGGGCGATAGTTTCCAGGATCCGTTGAGGCACCACCTTTATGGAGAGGGACCACTGTTGCTGTACGCCACTCTTTGGGCACATATCCTGTAGTAAGGCTGAGACTGAACAGTAGTTTTATGTTTGGGTTTAGCTCTTCTTGGAGTTCATGTAGGACGCAGCCCGGGACACCATCTGGTCCCATTGATGCTGTGTTTTTTGCTTTGGAGAGGGCGGCTCTTACCTGAGCATCTGAGATGTTAGGGGGGAAGCACTCTGCTGGGATAGATATTTGCCCTTTGGTGGGGAGTTTGTGCTGAACCTGTCAGCTAGGATGTTGGCAATGTCTGTGGGTTTGGTGTATTTTTTGTCATTTTGGACTAATTCTGAGCATATTTGGGAATTACCACCCAGGTTCCTAACATAACTAAAGAAAGCCTTGTGATTATCCTTAGTGTCCTGTGCAATTTTTCTCTCGAAGCTGGCCTTAGACAATTTTATGTGTGCCCGTAGTTTTTGCTAATACTGATCAGTGATGCCTTCCCTTTTTGGGATTTGCTCTATCATTTAGTAGCTTCCTCCTTCTATTGTATAGTTTGTTTATGGCTGGGGTCCATCAGACAGGACGTCTGCCTTTGGAGGATTGGGTCTTGGTTTTATTTGGGATCGCATGATCCAAATGTTGTTTGTTACATCTATGTATGTATTTTTTTTTGTTGCTGTTTTTTTTTTGTTGCTGTTACTTGCATAATATACTAAGTTTTCATTGCAATTTTGACGCTTAGGAGTCATCTAACAGTGGCTTCAGTTGGGTCCCTAAAAGATTTTGTTAATTTTAACCCAGCTGTTATGGGCCACCTCAAAAGTGGTGTAGCTGGATGTATACTAACTACATTGAGGTGTATACATTTTTTTCTTACCTGTTAAATCCAATAATGTGCTTCGCAACACTATCAGCTGCTGAGAGCTCAGGCTTCTGACTCATCTGTCCCGTCCCACTCTCTTTAGACCCTATCTCATTCTTTACTCTGTTGCAGGCTTGCAAAGTAAACTCAGCCCAGAGTGGCCCTGAGCCAAATTCCGATAGGCTGCCAGGCTGCTCATGAAACCAACGTCACTGTGCATGCCTCTGCTCGATGATGACAGTTTGAAAAAAAAAGCTGGGAAAAAAATAAAAAAATAAAAGCTGAGAAATTCGGAAATTAAGGGGTGCAACTCGGGAATCATGGCACCCTATTATTTGGACCTCAGAACTGGCTGGTTGAGAGGTCTACTTACAAATCAGCACTGTTCCAGTTAAAATCAAATCTTTTTTGTATAGAACACACAAAGTAGACAACATGAACATAAACATTAGATACGGCTCAACCATGTTGTTTTTTTTTTTTTGTAAAACACACGGCCAAGCCGGCCATATGATGCAAAGGGTAAAAGTATCACATTTTCATATGATACCAATGCAGGGTAGAACTATCCCTGGGCACCCAACTGGCTCGTGCCACCCACTCTACTGCATTGAAAATAATAATAATTAAATCGTGAGTTTTGTAAAGAGCCCATCTCCACAAATGAAAAGATATGGACATGGTCCCTTTTTGAGATTCATGATTCAATTGTATGAATTAAAGTATACATTTTCAGTGGTCGAGAAATTTCAAAAGGAGGTTTTAAATATTTTTATCTTTTGACCGATCACAAAAGGCCCCCCCCTTATCCTGGGCCCCCAGGCTACGGCCTTGTCAGCCCCCTCCTTGTGGGGGCTATGTGTACTTCTGACAGGATGTCTAGTTGCATGGCTCACAAATAGGATATGACAAGTCAATTAGACAGAGGAAATTCGTGGTTATAGTCAAGGTGTCCCACGGGGCTCTGTCCTAGGTCCAGACTTGTTTATATTACATCTTTCAGACCTATCCCTTTCATCTGAGGTGTTCTACAGTCTGTATGCAGATGACTTTAAATTGATCCAACATGATTACAAATGTTAAACAAAGGGTATGTCTGCAAAACAACTTGACTAAATGGAACATCTGGGCACAGGAGAATAATATGCTTATAAATACAACAAAAACTAAGCATATGAGATTTGGGAGACATAAACTGAAAAGTGAATATTTAATATAGCATACAGTGAATGAAATTGTAGATTCATTTAAGGACCTGAGTTTGTGGGTAGATCCAGCTTTGAGCTTTTCTACTCATATCAAACAATTGGTTAATGATAGTTATAGAATTATATGTTGTATTAAAAGATATATGAAGTCTAGGAAATCAGAAGTGATGCAGTCATTGTTTGTTAATTACATTAGACCCAAACTTAATTATGGAATAACAATATTTGTTAATACATTAGACCCAAACTTAATTATGGAATAACAATATTTGTTAATACATTAGACCTAAACTTGATTGTGGAATAACAATATGGAAACCTTATGAGAAAATAAGCACAAGTAAACTGGAAATAGTACAGCAGAAATATACCACGGGCATCCGTGGATGTGAACATTTAAGTTATTATGAAAGACTAAAATATTTGAACTTTTACAATGCCTCATATAGATATTTAAGAGGAGATTTTATTCAGGTATGTAGGTCATTTAGAGACAACTACCCCTGGGAATGTTTGGGGATATCAAAATGTAGTAGATAATCAAGAGACAACCTATGTAGATGATTCTGCAGGGATGAGAAGCATACTAATTGGTTCTCTGAGAGAGCAGCCGATGCATGGAACAGATTACCAAATTACATTAAAGTAATAACTAGTTTAGATATTTTTAAGAACAGCCTGGACACTTACTATGGGAACAACCGTTTGGCATATTGGCAAGCTAGAATGGGATTAATGCCTGTGCATACCCAACATTTGTCATACTTACATTTATACAATTTTATTAATAATTTCTCTTGTTTTTTCAATTATCCACTTTAACATGTTGCACAAATGTAATGAAACAGCCTATACCACTGGGTTAATTAACCCTAAACCTCCATCTCCATTTACATACAAAAATCCTCTTTTCAATGGGTTTAATCTAGAACCCCATATAAATGAAATAATATCTGCAACAATTCCTTTCCAAATACTGTTGCCAATATACTTGCTAAGTATGCTATTTTTCTCATCAGTACTGAATTTGTCAAATAAGTCTTTTTTTTGAATGATAATGTATACATTCTCAAGAAAAGATAGGTTTGTTTTTGTTTCTTCCATTGATTTTTACCCATTGAATTCTTGCATCTTTATTCTTAAACTTTATACCTAACACAGAAATTTAATTCATTGTAAAATATATAGCCCCTATCTTTACTGCATTACCTAAACCTTTACTTTTCTCTTTATTTAAATCCATTCCTATCACCTCTAGACAGTACTCTATGGAAATTATTACTTCTTTTATACACATTTTTTTTTGCAATTATTATAATGGAATTTGCATATGTTAACAGAACTGGAATTCTTAGCTGTTCAGGTATTATATACCCCACTGCCTTCATTTTGTAACTTATTTCACAAACTATTAGATTTATAACCAATGGAAAGTGTATACAACTCATAGAGCATTCCTATCTTACACCACTCTTCATTTGCATCTCTTAGCTTAACCAGTCATTTACAAGTATTTTAAATTTATTATTACTAGACACAGATATACATAATCTCCTAAAATTTTCACTTATTATATCCTTTTATTATTCCCATAAGATTTCATGTCCATTTCTATCAAATGCTTTATTAAGGTCTCCTATAATAATTTTTGCTTCTTCTTTTCTATTCATAATATCACCCACAACGTCTCTGTCATTAATAATTATTGACAAACCTTCCCCTTTATACTATATATACTATCTTCCATAATATTTTCCATTTTAGTTTCAAATATGTTTTCTATTATTTTCAAAAATATTTTCTGATCATTATTATTCAATAGTATTGGTCTCTTAATTGACTTCTATCTTCTTTCCTCCATATGAATTTAAGTATTCTGCTACATCATTCTTATGCATAAAATATTCATTTACCCATTCATTGAAAGTATTTAAAAAGTATATATATATATATATATATATATATATATATATATATATATATATATATATATATATATATATATTTATATATATATATATATATATATATATATATATTGCCAATCCATTGCATTTTTATGCAATTCATGCCTTATTCCAATTGGTCCCACAGCCAGCTAGATATTTGCTTGTCCAAATACATTATGTAGCTCATATAAATAAATCTCCTTTTGCAACTCCTTCTTCTCTTTTTCTGTTAACTTTTTTACTTTCCATGTTTTTTCACTACATTCTTTTTTCCCTTTAAAATGTCTTATACGTATTGTACTACACTATTTATAGTATTTTCTCAAGTTCTTTCTATTTCTCCTTTTACACTTTTTACTTCTTTCATTACACTACCATCTCCCATTACTAATCTGCTTCAGTAACTCAATGCATCTCTTTTTTTCTTGTAAAAGTACATTTGCTTTTCTAACAATCTTTGTATTTTTTTATTTCTTTCATATAATTCTTTTTCTTTATCAAAATACTTTCCATCATTATATTCTAAATCTTCCAATGCATTATTGTATGTTCTTTTATATTTTTATTTCTCTAATTTTCTCACATCATATTGCCACTGTAAAAAAAAATTGATATTTTTTTTAAATATCATTAACCATTCAGACACATTTTTCTAAAATGCTCTCATAGCAATATGATCTTTCGGGTCTATATTAGATTAACGAAGTTTCAGAATTTCAAATACCATATGGTCGACACCATATGATCAAAGTTCTGAAACTTCGAAAATCTAAAAAAAAAACAAACAAACAAAAAAAAAAACAAAGGAAAGTAAACTAAAAGTGTTTTAGCTGAGGGCAAGCCCCCCTGCACCCCTCACAACCCCTGCTACTTAAATATACCAATTCTGAGATTGCACTTTAATGGAGAATGGCTTGGAAAGAGAAGATCTATGAGTTGGTATATTTAAGTAGCAGGGGGTGTGGGGGTGCAGCCCCCAATGTGGGGGGGGGGGTGCAGGGGGCTTGCCCCCCTGCTTAAAGCACTTATTTTTGTTTGTTTGGGGTTTTTTTTAGCTTTTCGAAGTTTCGGAGCTTCAATCACATGGTGTCGACCATATGGTATACAAAGTTCTGAAACTTCGTTAATATAATATAGACCCAATCTTTACATAACTATTACCAATCTCTTTCCTTCTTTATTCAATGCTTTTTCATTTTTCCTTTTTATTCTTTTGCCTATTTTATATATTCTTTGTTTTCCTTTATCTCTAGCCATATTGCAAGATGGTCAGACAATTCTGTTTAAACCACCTCCCCTTCTCCTATAACTAAACCTTCTGATACTATAAAATAATCTATTTCAGTTCTATACATACACCTTTTGTAAGTCCATTAATTTTTATCCCAAAGTTTTAACTTACCACATCTTCTAAATTTTAAAATCTTTCTTTTATCATTTCCTTTCTTTGTATGCTTGCCTCTTAAATCACAGTTAAATTCTCTTATTATTATAATATTCAAAATTATCACTGCAGAATCTAAAATCTGATTAAATAAACTTTCCTGTTCTTAACAATTAGTATACTCATATAAAGTTATAGTTCTGTATACATGCTCTTTCAATTTTAAACCTACAATGGCTAATCTCCCCATGTTTGGTAAAGTTACAGCTTAATATCTTTACTGTATTTCTACAGAATATGGATATTCCAGAACATCTCTCATTTCCCATATTCCATATTGGATGGAGTAGTGGTGCAGCTGTAGCATTGTCAGCTCACAGCAAGAGGTTCTCTGGTTCAATTCTTGGCTGGAGTGTCTTCTGTGCGGAGTCTGCATTTGTGTGGGTTTCTGGAGCATTTTTCCTCGAGCCTCTGCTGAAAATTGACTTTGTTCCAAGAATGACTTTTCTGGTAAACAAATATTAAATAAATAAATAAAAATGATCTTCCATTCCCATAGTTTCTCTGTAATCTTTCTTAATTTGCTAAAAATCTTGTATCTTCTAATATAATTAAATCTGCATCAAATGTATTACACCACTCCAATATCCTCATTCTTCTTACTATATTCTTTCTACACATTTCTGAAAGCACTCTAAAATTTTTATTTTCCCTTTTCCTTAAATTCATGGTTTCATAAGTTCATAGTTAAAATACTAGGCTAGATGCGTTAATGGGTCATTCTAAGCTTAGCCAATTTTCCTCCCAAAGGTAAGAATCAAACACTGTACCTTGTGTCTGTGGATCAAACACCTTAACCATTATATCATCACCCAACCCTTAGCTGTACATGTTCTTTTTCATCCATTTCCTTTCTTTTTTCTTTTATACGTGTCCCTTTAAATTTTCTTTTTTGTCTTTTTACCCTTTTACCATTAGACTTTTTGTTCTTTTACTATCTCCCCATTTGTCTTCTTCATCACTCATTTTACAGGCTTCTTCTATGTCATGTTTATTATTTTTTTCTCATCTAATTTTCCTTCTGTTTCTACTATTACTTCATTTTCTTCTCTTTCTTTTTCCTTACTTTTATTTTCATTTTTACAATATGCCCAGAAATGTCAACTTTTGTTACAACATTTCAATTCACATTTTTGCATCGTGTCCCATTTCCCCACAAATATAACATTTTATTTTATCACAATTACTTATCAAATGTCCTTATTTTGCACAAAAACATGTTTTATGTTGTTTATGACACCACTATTCCCCTCCACATTTATCATACTTGGCAAATGTATAATTTTTGTATTTATACTTTTAACACAATATTACAATCCCATCCACCAGGCCATAAATCCCTTTTATCATAAAATTTTGCAATGTACAGTACTTTGCTACATAAAATTTTCAAAAGTCCTTTCAATGCCTTTCTTTTCACCTCTGTTCAAAATTGTACATGTATTTAAGTTTTTGTTCCCTTGTTAAATGCTTTTAGCACATAAAGATTCCATGGGTTACAGTCTTTCTTTTTTTCATATTCTCCAGGATAGTTTTCCTTTGAAAAAACAGTCACAAATATAATGTCACAAAGTGTCTCTTTGTTAATAAGAATAAACACTGTTCCCATATGTGCTTTTAAACCCAAAGGAGCTACTAAATTGTCCCACACTTCATACCTGTCCATTTCTTTGTCTTGTTTAGTTTGAACACTTATAACGTACTTCTGCATTTCATTTATTTCTGTCTCTTTCTTTTCTCCTACTCCATTTTTGAGTTCTTTTACTTTCTCTGCATGTTTTCTTTTCCATCTCACCATTATTCTTCAAGATTGTCTCTGCATCCTCCTTTTACATTTTCTCCTTATTGCCCCCCCCCCAAGAAATGTCTTCTTCATTTTCTGGATCACTCTACATAATCATTTCTTTAAATGTGTTGCCTCCTCTTACACTCAGTCACTATCTTGCATCATAAAGCACAGCCTGCAGTCACTACATTTGACCTCAATACTGCAGGAACTCTGCTACAAGGCCCTACTCCTAAAGTTTACTGAAAATGTTGTTATTGCATAATAGTCTATGGTTACTACATCTGACCTCTTTACTGCAGGAGCTCTGCCACAAGGTCTACTCCAACAAGTTTATTGAGAATTTTATCATTGTATAATGTAAGCACATTTATCATGAAGAACCTTGCTGCCTATTAACTTTAATCAGTTGATTACATGCCTGCTCTGTGATTGAAAGTCTCTGTGAAATAACATATGCACTCTAAGGATTTCTAAGTTGGCCACTGTCACCTTTTTCTTGACCAGTAGACTATACTGGATATTCCAATTATTTAGCCTCAGGAAAATGACAGAAAGCCTGCTTTACTTTGTATCTCTTTAATTGCATTGTCCTGGCTATAAACTGATTCCTCTCAGTTATAATTTGACGCAAGGGTGCACCAAACTTATTTAATATTGCCCCTTACCATTACTCCAAATATAAACTGATTAATTGCACTTCAACTTAAACCAAAACAAAATTAAGTCCAAAAACTCTCCAAAAAAAAAACAAGTATGCATAATTCCCCAGTATACTGAAATTCTTCTAGGAGGAGATATGTGCCCTAATCCTGGTCCCACTTATCACAATGAACACAAAGATAATTCTCTCCCACACTCTCTTCTAACCCAACAGCCAATCCCCTACCCTGGTGATCTAAGTTTTGCTGCAATAAAAGTTAGAAGCATACAAAATAAAACTGCTGAACTACATGTCTGGATTACCCAACATAAGCCTGTCATTCTCACTGTAACTGAAACGTGGCTTAAACCCACATAAACAATTCCAGAGATATACCTCCTTGATATATTATTGTCTGTAATGACCATATAAATAGGAAAGGTGGTGAAATTGCTTTAATATTCCCAGTGCCTACCACATTTCCCCTTACAGCAAACTAATACGAAAACTCAGCTCAGCCGACCTTCTTATTGCTTTTCTCAAGATAACCAATTATAAACAAATATGTATTACTGTCTTTTACATCCCTCCTGGTGACAATACAGCTATACTGGAAGATATCTCACATTGGATATCCATAACATTTCTACAAGAAAAAATACTAGTAGGTGATGTGAATGTCAATTGGCTGGACTCTTAATTCCTCTACATCTAGCATGAGCTTACATGGTTTTACACAACTAATTAAGATGCCCCACACATTACAGCAAGACATTACATTCCTTATTAAACTGGATTCTAGTGTCAGAGCATAGCAAATTCACCACCACAGGTACAATGTGAGAGTCTCTCAGTGATTATCAACTGATCTTTATGACCAGATATCTAACACACCCAGTTAAATGGCATATTCATAAAACAACAGTCAGCCTAACTTTAACCCAGAAATATTCATTACTACACTGTCATCTTTTAACTGGAACTTCTTAAAATCCCTCCCCTTAGACAACGCTGTAAATTAATTCAGCACAACTTTTCTAAATACCCTAAATAGCATTGCACCTCCTTGAAGGAAGAGAGTAAAAACAAATAATGCAATTTGGCTATACAAAAAGAGTAGGATATAGAAAAAGCATGGAAAAAAATGGAAAAAATATAAAACACCTCAATACCTTGAAAACTTTAGAATGCTTCGCAATCATACTAAAAAGCAAATAAATGATAACAAATACTATAATAACTTTTAGCATAATAATAAACAAAACACTAAAAAGTTTCAGACATCCATTAAATAAATGTTATATCCTGGCCAAAAATGCAGCCTAAACCCCTCTCCCACTAACTCACTGCTCAAAAATCCAATACAGTTCAATTCTTATTTTATAGATAATATGGCATCTCTAACCAAGGATTCCTCAACATCTTATCCCAACCCAGTCACATAACACCACATCCTCTTTCATCTTTAAACCTGTGCCTTCCTCCTATATAAAACTACTTTTAAACCAACTTAAACCCTGCTCTTCTTCAGCTGATGACTTTCCAAGTGAGTACCTAAAAATAGCAGCCGATAGCATTGCCTATCCAGTCTCAATCCTTATAAATATGTCAACCCAGGAATCCCACATTCCATCTCTCTAGAAAAAGTCACACATTATCCCTCTACACAAAGGAGGAAATTAATCAGACATTAATAACTTTAGACCTATAGTAATCTTATCTCTCCTCACCAAAATACTTGCAAAATATATTCAAAAACAATTTCTAGACTATCTCCTGCAGGAAGAACTCCTATCCCCTACACAACATTGTTTCCATTCTTTCCATAGTACTAGCAATCCCTTCTAATGTATATAGATACTGTCAATAAAGCTAGAAATAATGCTAAACTAATCTCTTCCTTATTTCTAGACTTATCTAAAGCCTTTAATACAGTTTGTCACAGCAAACATTTACTTCAAATGGCCTCATTAGATCTCTCTCAACCCACCCTTTTGTGGTTCAAAAGCTACTTAACCAATAGGTATCAGTCAGTAAAATGATACTCCATGCTCTCTCTCCTTATCTCACAGTCACTGCCGGTGTACCACAAGGCTCTCTCCTTGGTCCCCTCCTCTTTAACATCTTCACCAACACCCTCTATACATCCCCAAAATAGGCCACCCTAGTCCAATACACAGATGAGTACACTCTCATTTGCACGTGTGACAACATGGTACACCTTCAAAAAATTACTCAGGAAGCTTTAACAGTCACTGAAACATGGTTTC
This sequence comes from Protopterus annectens, assembly GCF_019279795.1. Classification (NCBI taxonomy): domain Eukaryota; kingdom Metazoa; phylum Chordata; order Ceratodontiformes; family Protopteridae; genus Protopterus; species Protopterus annectens. Next base: position 1,286,075,871 of record NC_056737.1, read on the forward strand.
CTTTCTCACAACTCGTGCTCAACCCAAAAATACAAAACTATTACTTTTTCCACAAATTCCTCTCTCATGAGTCCTATCTCTTGATAATACAACCATTTAAGTCACTTCTCATAGCAACTTAGTAGGGGTAATAGTGAATTATAAGCTTATATTCGGCCTGCATATGCAAAATTGCATAAGGAAAATTAATCAAAAATTAGGGATGCTTTACATTGCCAAAAACATTCTCACCAATGCAACTAAAACTACACTTGTCACTACTTATCTCCTGCCATACCTCTTTATGGTGCTCCCATCCTTACTAACCTTCAGGCTTCACAAAAGTTAAAACTTGATCAATGCTATAACAAAGTTGCTAAATTAGCAGCAAATACCCCTTTCAGATAACACCACTGTATAACACTAAATAGTCTAAACTGGTTAGAACTTCCTCATCAACTAAAATATACACAACTTCTTACCACCTATAAAATTATCCAGCCTCCATCATCCTGTTCAGCACTAAAAAACATTCTACACAAGTATATTCCCAGTTGTTCACTTTGATCCAGTGACCAAAAACTCCTGTCTGTCTACAAATCTGTTAAATCTGCTGGGCATTGTCTGTACTCATACAAGCTTGCTAAGTCCTGGAACTCCTTACTTGCATCCAACAGGTCAATACCCTCCTTCCCATCTTTCAAAACTACTCTGAAAGACTTCCTAGCTAAAATCTGACTCTGTTCTTGCCCAAAACCAGGATAAATTATATCCCTAAGTGTGAACAATTACCTTTTCATTCCTTACACATCCTTACTCTCCCTCTTTCACTTATTCCTTACTTCTATCAAATTCTCTTCCCTGACTTTCTCACTAAATATACCAAAAGTCTGTTTTCCCTTCATATTGCAATTCCTATTTTTATTAGACTAACTTACCTTTACTTTCTCTACAATCTAAAAGTTCTATATTAAATGATTGCCATATAACTTGTATTGATTTCCTGGCCAAATTTTCCCTAGCAGTTTAAATCCCACATCAGGTAACCCCTGAAAAGAGACTGCTAGCCTAGTGGGATTAACTCAGTCAACAAAAGAATAAATAAATAAAAAAATAATTTATTATGTATACTAGTACTTCATTACCACAAATGCAGAAGTCTGCATTTGTTCCTATTAAGTTTCATCTTTTTGTCCAGTTATTCAGATGTTTTATTTTCAGGCTATATATTTCATCCATTACAGTTGTGTCATTCTCTATGCTGTCTGGAAATGGGTACTGTATTCTCAGATATATCAAAAAATTATAGACTGAAAAGTATTGTGCCCTAGAACTGTTATATACCTCACTAATGACTTTACCTATTTATGCTAACATATTTGTATCTTCAACCATGTCTCACTCCATTGTTTTAACCTTAAACCCATCTTGTCCTTTTTAGCCTTCTTCTACTTCATCTCCTTATAGATAGGCATTACGCTTCCTATCTTTCAATTCTTGGCTAGTTCTCCACCAGCATGCATGCTTATGAAGACTTTAGTCTTTAATCCAATTAAGAAACTTATACATTTTATTAGTACCCTAGGAATTTCCAGTTTGCCCCTTGGTCATTGTATTCTCTAAGAGATAATAGATCTCTTTCTGCCTCTACTCTATCAGTCTTGGTACCACTCTAGTGGTTGCTTCATTTTTTTATACATTTCTTAAATGCTTAAGCCAATTGGACGCAGATGTCCCTTTTTAGGGCCAAGCCACGGATACTTTCAAGTTAAGTGACTTGCTTAGAGTCACTTAATAGGAAAATGGAAGTAGAAGGAATCATATTCTGCATCTTGGCTACAGGAAGCATCTTATTAACAGCTCAGAACCTTAGTCCGCTGCACTAAGTGCCAGACATGCTTTAGCATATATATATTTTTTTTTATTTAAGTATTTTTTATTAATAAACTATTAATAACATTAGAGTTCAAAATATTAACATGAGTAACCATTTTAAATATTATTCCTAAATTTAACAACCTATTAACCTATCGACAATATATACATAAAATGCATACCATAATATAATTATAATGCATTCAAGATAAGTTGATAATAAAGAAGGATTTAAATATTTATACAATAACGAGTTCACATATTCAATGACTGATGAATTTTAGTCCAAGGATTTGAGATAGTTAATGATGTCAGTCTTTGCTTTTTCACTTCAAATTCTTTGTTAGATACTTTACTTAATACAGATGTAAATTCTTCAGATTGCGGACAGACATGTGATTTCAATTTTCAGGTAATGGTCTTCTGATCTTTTTTTACAGTGGTTCTTGTAGAACTGAGTAGGATCAAGTTTCTTGAGATTAAAAATTTATCATTCCATACTGCTTGCAACAAAATGTTAATTGTTACCCAATAGAGTAATAGACAATGACAGTCATTCATAATATGAGCCCACACTGCTTTGCTTTTTTTATATGTCCAACAACAAAATGCATTGATTTAGTTATTTTGCTAAGATATGTGCAGTATGAAAATATCTATTTAAGTTTTTCCATGTAAAAAATTCAAGTATGAACTAAAGATGTATTACTCACTGATTTTAACATTAGTAATTTATATTCATAAGTTAAGATATTAGATCTATCTTGTAATATGTGTTTCCATACATTATCATTTAAGTTTTCTTTTTTGTATCAGAATCTTATATATATATGGAAGTTGATGTTTTATTATTATAAATAAAAGCATACATAAATTACCAGATAAGGAATATTATCATTTTATTGCATTTCTCTAGTAAAATTCTCTGCAGTATAAAACCTTACGTCTTGAATCTGAACCCATTCATTCTGATCTAAGCAAAATTATGAATGAATTTCCATAACAGATTTTAGATTTTAAAATAAAGCATTTGAATTTCATATCTCTTCTCTGGGTCTATATTAGAACATCAAAAGTTTAATAGTTCGAATCACTAAAGGTTAACATTTATTGATCGAACTATTAAAATTTTGAATGCTTATAAAAATAAATTAAAAGAAAAAAAGAAAATCTAAAGGGTGTACGTAGGGGGGCAAGTCCCGCTGCACCCCCCACACCCTCCGCTACTTAAATATACCAACTCTGAGACCACACTACATTGAAGTAAATGGAAATCTCCCCTTACAGAGATTTCGGTTTACCCGTTCGATGTTCTGCACTTTTGCTATTCTCATGTCGACAATGTCGGATTCAACATTGTCGGCTTTCGAGAATATAATATAGATCCCTCTTCTCCATCGAAATTTATCAACAGTCTCTTAGAAATCTGAATGCGAATCAGTAAATTAAACCATTCTTTAAAACCAGTACTAGCTAACATATTTTGTTTTATATTTTTTAGAATTAAATTAACAGATACTGAAGAAGTAGATAAATAAATGTTATTGCATCTAGTTACCAAAGACAAGCAATAAGAAATTTTCTTTTCTTTTGTTATTATGTGATAACATTTTCATTTTCTTTAGATCAAAGTGTAATTTATATAAAGTCCTCCAATCAGAATAATAATTTCTATCAAACCAATGCACTAATTACTTTTAAATAGACAAGTTTAGCATAGGCATCCAAGTCTGGAAATTTTATACCTCCCCTATCCCAATTTCTTATATGATGTTTATACACAATTCTGTGGTTTTTGAAAGTCCATAGAAATTTCAGTAATGTTTCATTAAATGTAATTGTGACTTGGAATGTGAAATTGCAGTAGTATAAATGATATAGATTATTTTAGCCTGATATTAAGTCAAAATCTTTCTTCAAAATTGTAAATCTGCTTATTCCAAATCTGAACTAGTTTATTAATTTCTATTAGCACTTTGTCAAATATAATATCTCTAATTGTCTCCCAATATTTACTAAAATAATTCCAAGATATTCCATTTCTGTGTACTCCTTATCTAAAAAATTTCCATAACTTCCATTAAAGATGAATTATTGCTCTTGAATTATTGCTCATTTATAAAAATGTTGTTTTATTGTTATTAAAATGAAGACCCAAGATTCCTCCAAATTCTTCAATAACATTGAATATTTCAGGAATAGTAATACCTAGCTTGGATATTGTTAATAACATATTATCAACAAATAACATTATTTTAGACTGATACTCGTTTTCTAAATAAAATCCATGAATATAATTATTGAGTCCTATGGCAACACCTAACATTTCAATCACTAACGCCAAAAAAATGGGTGAAAGAGAACATTCTTGTTTGGTCCCTTTCAGAATGTCAAATGCATCAGATAAATATGAACATATTTTAACATAAGTTTTGTTTTCCAAATAGATATTTTTGATTAATGCTATGAATTCCTAAGAAAGTCCAAAATATTCCAGAGATTGAAAAAGAAAGTTTCAGTTAATCGTGTCAAATACTTTTTCTATGTCTAGACTTATTAAAGATAAGTCATCATTTATTTTATTCATTAAATATATGATTATTAGTCTTTTAATGTTGCCTTGTGTTTGTCTTTTAGGCATAAAGCCTGTCATATCTTCATTAATTAATTTAGGAAAACATTTTCTAAAACTGTTCACTAAAATTAACATAAAGATTTTTTAGTACACATTTAAAAGTGAAAGTGGTCTTTAAGTAGAACAGAGAGATAAATCATTGTTATTCTGGAGTATGAGAGATACTAGAGAATAATTCCAAGACGGAGGATTAGTAAGTTAGTTTGAATTGTATTTTAAAGTATTGAGAACTAAATATATTACTTTTTGTAGAGCATTTTATAGTTTTAACAGCTTAATTTTTTTATTTAATTTTATTCATGGATACAATTTTGATAATATTATAATTTTCTATGATAGAGAGTTGAAGAATTATTTGATTATCCAGAAACTGAATGCTGTGTATATCATTAGTTACTGTGCATTTATTTGAAATATTTACATTTCTGCAGTAAAATTTGAATTCAGAAAGAATGTCTTCAAAGATTTATCATTTTCAGTACTGAAAATCCTTGAAATATGTGATTTTTTTGAATGACTTATAGATCATCTTATAATAATATGCATACCCTTTGGGGTAATTCCATAAATAGAACTTTTGAGTTTCTGTAATGCTATAGAAGGTTTATGAGAGAGTATTGTTTGAAATTGTTTGTTAAGATTTTCAGTTGATTTTAATAGAGTTTTTTTACCTCTTTGAAATTCTTTTTTATGTTTTTGTATTTATTCTTGTGCCTTTTTGACATATTTATCCCATTGTTTCATTCCATTTTTATAGTACCATGCCTTACCTTTTATTTGCTTTGTAACAACTGATGAAAACTAATCATTCAGCATTTCTGCTCAGTGCTTAGTCTTTATCTTATTTGATGTCTCTCTCATCCTTAATTAAATAACTTTCTTACTCCTTTAATTTATCCATCCTGTGCAGTTGAGTCACATCTGACTCCTACAGAAACCCCATGAAAAGCCATCATGAACCACATCATTTACTAAACAAGTAAGGAATAGAACTAGATTAGCAGGCCTTTCTTCCATATCACACACACATATACACACACACACACACACACACACACACGCACACACACACACACACACACACACACACGCGCACACACACACACACTTATGCATACCTACGTACAGTTTAGTCACCAATCTGCTTACTGCATGTCTTTGGAAAGTGGGATAACATGATCATAGAAAGTGGGAGGAAACTTATCTTTTTATGATTGAAAAAATTATGTGCTTCTTTTTCATCTTCAAAAGAATTACTGCTAATGTATTATTACTGTTCAGCAACATTTCATATGTAATAATTGACCTTTTCTCCTGAAGCTTGTATACCAGATTACAATAGGTAACATTAGGCACATCATGGAAAGGAGTCCCATACTAAAATTATGTAGCAATAGAAAATATTAAAAACTTTACATTCTCTTCTTAAATGGTCAAAGACATTACTGTACATTATATAAGGTAGAAAGATCATGAGGTAAAACAAGTCATGCAAAAGATTTGAGTAGGTTTGCTCTGAAACAAAAAAAGGATGGCAAGATTTTTTTATTTCTAGTATCATACGATCATAAGGATTGCAAGATTTTTTATCGCTAGGATCATACAATCATAAGATCATAGAAACTACAAGACAGAGAATTCAAGAGACCATTTGCACTTTTCTGATACCCAGCCTCATGATGTACTTCTGTTTCTTTGACAGCAAAGCAAGTCAAGCCTATAGTGAATTTGCACATGCCCATCCAATTATCAAGGTTGGTATCAAAGGTTGTCGGATGGATATTCTAGAGAGTTGGAACATATTCCCTTCCAGCATGTTTTGTTTATATGTGTGTTGAGATTCCTATCATTAGGCCCAGTGTTGGTGTAGCTGTTTGTCTAGTGGAGATGTAAGAGGTTAAGGAGGGTTTGGTCCTTGATGGAATGAAAGCAAGATATAGATTCCCACATACAGTTCTATGAAAGACCAAGTACAGAGATAGAGTTTAAATCTGTTTTCCTAGTTGTTGTTTTTTAAAACAGTAATCTTCTTGATTAGGAAATGCTGGGGCCTTTCCAGAAGAGAGAATTGTCTGGACAGATAGATACCAATAGGGGCACTGTATTCAATAATTTGCCTAATTAGAGGACAGTAAATTGGGACAATAACTTCCTTCAACTTGGATGAGATGCTTTTAGATAGCAATCATGATAAATATAAGGAATTCCTGACTACTAAGGCTATGTGGTGGTCAAAAGACAGGGAACTATTAACTTATATGCCAAGACCCTGACTACAGTACCAGTTTGGAGAAAGGTGGAAGTTATGATGCAAGTTGCAGATGAAACATTTTTGCCAAATAAAACAAAGTTTTTTGTCTTTGCCTTGAAACCTGATCAAGGCAAAGACAGAAAGCTATGTTGCATTTGACAAAAAACTCTCAATTATAACTTACACCAAAGATTGTTTTAGCTATTAGGTTGCAAGGAAAAGATTATAAGGTAAAGAAGTCAACATACATCCTCCATAAGGGCTGCCAGCAAAAAACTGCTCACCAGTCCACAGGAGATCAAAGACAGATAGAATGAGTACTTTCAGCAGCTTATAAATGAATAAAACCCAACAGAAGATGTACTGCTCCAGGTACAACTTATGATGAAAGAAGAAGAGCAGTCCAGTGTAGAGAAAGTAAGAACAACACTAAGGAAAATGAAGTCAAGGAAAGCAGCAGGCCCAGATGAGGTCACAGTAGAGATGATCAAGATGTTGGGTGAGTTAAGGAAGAAATGGTTCCTGAGGGTACCCATAACAGTATGGAGAGAAAGGCTTACCCCAAATGACTGGACAGTAAGCATTCTAATGCCAGTGTACAAGAACAAAGGGGATATTCACAAGTGTCATCAGTATACATCTAGCAAACTCCTGTCACTCTGCATGAAAGTTCTGGAGATGGTGATTGATAAACTAATGCACTTTGTAGTAGAAAGTAATATAGGAGATGGTCATTTCATATACTGATCAGAGTGCAGCACAACCAGTGCAATCTTTGCAATAAGACAGATAGCTGAGAAGAAGCTAGAGATGAGGAAAAAGCACAACTGGGCATTCCTAGACTTGGAAAAAGCATGTGACAAGAACCTAAGAAAGCTGATTTGGACAGTCCTACCATAGTTCGAGGTCTCAGAAACACTGATAGAATTAATGCAGGCTATGTACGAGAACCCAATAACTCAAGTATGAACAATGTTTTGACTCAAAGAGAGGTTCCCAGTGCAAGTGGATGTACATGAAAGTTCAGCTCTGAGCCCACGGCTGTTCATACTGGTGATGGACTACATTACAAACAGGTCAGAGGGTACAGGTCAACAATGTTGCTGCGTGCATGCAATGTGGCATTACAGGCAGACTCTGAGCAAGAACTTCTGCAGCTGATAGGAGAATGAAATACAACACTGAAGGCACATGGGATGAAGGCACATGGGATGAAACAGTACTAGATAAGACAGTTACAATGACAACAAATGAAGGAAATCATAAAAAGCTGTAATCTGAGACAGAAGGGAAATTAGTGGAAGAATTTAACAGCTTCAGGTATCTAGGAATGGTGGTTGAGGACAAGGGAAGCCTGAGTGAGGGGGTCTGATCTAGAATGAAAGGGGCTGTAGCCAACTGGCACAGAGTGAAAGGGACAGTGTGTGACAGAAGAATGCTGAAGAAGCTGAAAACTAAGGTATGCAAAACAGTGGTGCAACCAGTAGTACTGCATGCTGCAGAAACCTAGGCAGTGAAGGGGGAGCAGTTGAAGAAGCTGAGGTGATGGAAATGAAGTGCTGAGATTGGACAGGATGCACACTGTGGGACAGATGAAGAAATGAGGACATCAGAGCACAAGCCCAAGTAGCTCTAATTGCAGAGAATGTCAAAGAGAACAGATTACTGTGGTTCAGGAACATGCACAAGAAGGCAGAAGACAATCTGGCTAAAAGATTTAGGACACACAGATAGAAGGCAAGAGGAAATGAGGGCATCTGGCAAAGAAATGGATAGACTGTCTGAGAGAAGACTAGAGACAGTCAGGCATGACGATCAAAGAAGGTAAGACAGTGACATTGAATCAAGAAAGAGATGACAACATTTGACATGACACCCAAGTGCTGTGTATACAATGTGAGAAAGGGAGGTGATGATGATGATAATGACGATCTAAAAAAACTATAATTTTTTGCATTTTACTTTAAAATTTTTCAGAGCACCACTGGATGGAGAGAATTAGTTCCTGCTGTAGAGACACTATGTCTGGGGGTGATCAGACAGTAACACCCAATTTGCTGTCACAGGTAAATCTTGTTAGCCACAGATCTGGTTTTACTGTTTTAGGATCAGAAGTATATGTCAAATAGGAGGGGTTTTAGTAAATGGGGGCGGGGGGATCCAGTACTGATTATTAAAAGTGCACTGCTAGTTACTTTCTTGCTTTCTGAGGTGCCACCTGCTACTTTAACTGTTTTGGTCATATCTTTTAGCCAGTTTGCTATCCACCTTACCACCTATGGGTCTACATTTAGGTCTCTTACTTTATTTATTTGCCATACCAGAATCGGAGATGATGTCAAATGCCTTTGTCAGATCCAGATAGGCTGTGTGGACTGAGTGACCACTATCCACAGCCTGTGTGTCCATCTTTTTTGAAAGTTTATTAAACTGAGAAAACATAATCTCCCTTTGACAAAACCAAACTGTTTATGGTCAAGGTGTATGATATTGCTGACATTACAGTTTATGAAGTGAGATATAATGTGCTCTATTGCCTTGCAAATTAAACTAGTTAGACTAATAGGGCTGTGGTGAGGCCTTCTTTATGACATGGCATGTCAACAGCAGATCTTCATATTTCAGTGGCATACCATGTGGTTAAGCTCACATTACACATGTTTTGGACAGAGTTTCATGAGAGCACAGCTGACACTGTTTGTTAAGCATCCAGGTATATTGCCTGTTCCCATTGAAGTGGGATTTTTGAGAGCATTGTTAGCACAAGCTCCTTTAAGATCTTAGACTGTGTCAGGGATTCAGGTATTTATGGAATTTTGATGGCTTTGCTATGCCCTTTGGGTATGAGTGCATGATGCCATTTTAGAGTAGTTTAGAACACTGCTGTGTGTTGTTAGCTTTTCTTGATTGTAGCTTTTAATTCTTTGCTGATCCTTTTGAAATAGTTTTTAAATGTGACACTTTTGGATTTGTAATAGAACTTTTTAAGGCAATTTGTTTTTTGAATTAGCCAGTATATTTGGTTCTAGTACAGACTGACAAATCTAAGCAGTTTTCCAAGTGGGAACAGAACTCTGTTCTGTAAGTGGCAGCTGAAGCTGCATTGGGGCTGGTGATATTACAAGCAAATTTCAAAAGCTCATTATTGAGTTTCAGTTGGTTTATTCCTCTGAAGTCCTTAAATTCAGATTTGTTTACAGACGCGGATTTGAGACTTTAAAGGAAAAGGCCACTTTTAGTTTATTGTTGGATTTTACTAAGGATGATGGTAGACACGGTCCATGGGGGGGCTATATTGGCAAGGACAAGGTCTAGAATGTTTGCCCCTTAGTGGATTGGATAACAATTATTTTCTATTGAATTATCATTTATTAAGTCTAGAAATTATTAGACATACCCAGCTTTTATGGTATAGGTTCACCAATCTATTGATGGCTGGTTAAAATCACCTATCACGAAGGTGTGGTTAGTACAGGTATTTCAGAAAATGTATTCAGGAATCTCCCATGATCATCCAGGACACACAGTTTCCCCTATACAGACATTAAACTGATAATTTGTTTTGTATAGGGTTAGTTGGAGTTCAAGGAGTTCTGTCTGGGGGACTCAGCAAATCTTCCTAGAGGTGACAGGGTTTTTGACAAATGCACAACACTTTCCTTTAAGTCTAAATGAGTGCATGGTAAGCACTAAAATTATGTAAGGGGAAACAATTCTTATTTATGACACAAAGATGGATGCCTTCAAGTTGAAGGAGGATCTGAAAGTCATCCAATCTGTTATTAATTCATCTGGCACTGAGAAGTGAAACAATGATATAATTTAATTTTTAATTTGCTGCAACTTTATCTGCCTAAAAATACACTATGGAGGTGGCAAGGGCCTTGGCAGGTAAGCAGAAGCCAAGGAAAGAAAGGGGCAAGCCATCTTTTGTGAAACAGGTCAATCTGTCTACCATCTAATCCCAAGCTGATACATACTGGGCCTCACAAAATGATAACACTTAGTTAGCAAATTGTTGAAGTCGGTCATCTCTTCTTTGTATTTTGGCAGCATTCTGTGTAAAGGAAGAATTCCACTCAGGGCCATGATCTTGTCTGTATTTGACATATGCATAGTGAAATCCAGCATGCCTCTGTATGTCCCTCAGAGATGAGCAACTGAAGTTACTCACACTAAACTGGGCTACCACAAGTTCATAGTGGCATTCATCTTTTGTAAGAAACTGATGAGCCTTTCTAATATCATGGCTCCTGGTGCCAGGGGGACAACTAACTGTGACTTTGTCCTCATTCAGCCTTGTAAACATGAAGTCAGTGAGCTTGAGATTAAATTCACCAATTCCAAGGACATTTCTAGTTGTGATCATGATGGTAATAGATGTGTGAGGGTGGTGGTGTTAGGATCATGTCTGTACAGCTCTGCAGAAACTGGAAGCTGGGGAACTGACTTTTTGACATCTTCAGTACATGCTGGTTTAGTATGTGTGTGAAAACGTGTGGATGATATTTATGTGGTACTCTCAGAGCATCTTTCTTCACTGAGAGGGTGGCCACCACATTATGTGGATACTTGCACTTCTCACACATTTTATCATGCATGTCAAATGGTAGCTCATTGTCTATGAACATTTGGCAGCTTCTGCACTGCTAAAGAACGTCAGGTGGTATGAAGCTGAAAATGTACATGATACAACTCTGTTGGTCATCCATTCTGGCTAGGTGAGTCTTGGTGTTATAAGGGTAAGTGCGTCAATATCTAGTTAGAAGATTAGTCAATAGTCAATAGGCGCAAGGATCTTAATTATAAGAGGTTATGATAACCAATATATTAGCAATGGCAGTAGCAAATAACAGGCCTACAATAAGCTTAAGCAAACAGAATAAGAAGTTAATTGAAAATGTTCACAAAAAATAATGTAACAGTAATGACAGTAGTAAATAAATAGGCCTACAAGTAGTTTAGACAACATGCAGGACTAATTTGATAGCAATAAGTGGCAGCATATACAGCAACAGTAGAAACAAAAGCACACTAGCGGTACACGGCTGCTCAGAGCATAGCTAAAAGCAACAAGAAGCAGCCTGCTCAACAGCTCTCAACCTATAGCAGCACTATAAAGGTGAAGGTTCAAGTGAGCACAATAATCAGCAGTAGAAGCAAAACAATCTTATTTGTAAAGGAAAATTAAGCAAAGTGCTCAATGGCCACTACACAGCACAACACTGCAAAACTCTGCTCAAATAAGTACAGATTCAAGCAACGTGGCAGGAATTATAGGAATGCTCAGGCAACCAATGGATAATGGAAACTCACAGTACTAGTTTACTTTCAGCAAACAGTAGCTCAGAGCACTGCAAACTCCCCTTCACTCAGAGGGGAAAACCATTAAAACAATTTTAAACTTTAAAATACTGGTAGGCAACACAAGTCTCAATATTAAGTATAAATTACTTAAATTAGGAATCTCTCTTTCATTTCATTTCATTTTCTAGGGTCAAACCGTCTCCTTCAAAAATGAAGGGACATTAGTTGCAAGATCCACACTTGAACATTCCATATCTACAATCACCTCTAGACCGCTCATTCATGGTTGCATTCTCAAATTCAGCTTTAAGATTCAGGGCTGTCTTAAAAATAAAAGATGGCTTAGTCCCTACAACTCTAAAAATTTCTGGAGAAGTTTTAAGTATACTCCAGTTACTATATATAATGTTCTTAACTTCTCTTCCATTACCGTTGAACTTGAGCACTAGGGCCCTCTCAAAATTGTCTACCTGACTACACAACTATGTTTTGACTAGACCAACTCCCAACAGAGGTTTATACTTTCTACCCCACTCAGACCCAACATAATTCCTTATGTCTTCTACCAAATGGCAGGGATACCCTCTGGCTAAAACATATTAACTACTATATCTAATTCTCTAGTCAGATCTTCTTGATGTGATGTCATATGAGCTGTTCCAATAACTTGTCCTTGACAGTACTTTTTTTCTGACTTAAAGGGTGGTGGCTGGAAAAATCTAAATACGAATTATTGAAAGCAGACTTTCTATAAACAGTGGATTTAAAACCATTACTAGTATGACTAACAAATGTATCTAAAAAATTAATGCCTTCTCTGTCATAATGACCAGTGAATTTTAAACATTGAGAAGACTCATTGAGGTAAAGTAAAAACTTATCGATCTCTTCTTCTGGTCCTTTCCAGAGAATAAATATATCATCTTGATATCGAACATACAAATTAATATATTGTTGAAACCTAGATTTGAAAACATGGTTACATTCCCAATTGTACAAGACTAGATTGGCGTAAATAGGGGAACAAGAAGTGCCCATGCCGACCCCTTTTATCTGCTTGTAGTACTCCCCTTCAAAAAAATTTAGCTGTAATCTAACACTAATGACATCAGTTTTAAAATTAAACTGGTCTTGTCATGTGTAAAACAAGAACAGCTAACCAAGCTGTCATGAAAATATTCCATACCCTTGTCCCTAGGTATGGAGGTGTAAAGGTCAGCTACATATATGGTTACAAAAATATACTCTTCCATCCGGATATCATTTCCAAGTCTTCCAAGAAAATCCCACGAATCAATAATTAAATGCTTAACAGACTGAAAGATGGGTTTCAACCATCTGTCAATACATACACCACTAGGGTTTGTTTTGAACCTCTTCCTGAGACAATGGGCCTAAAAGGGGGGTTACCAACTCTCTAACAGTCCTACATCTGGTCTACATTTTTTGAAGGGGAGTACTACAAGCTGATGATATATTTATTCTCTGGAAAGGATCAGAAGAAGAGAGCGATACATTTTTACTTTACCTCAATGAGTCTTCTCAATTTTTAAAGTTCACTGGTTATTATGACATAGAAGGCATTAATCTTTTAGATACATTTGTTAGTCATACTAGTAATGGTTTCAGATCCACTGTTTATAGAAAGTCTACTTTCAGTAATTCTTATTTAGATTTTTCCAGCCACCACCCTTTAAATCGAAAAAAGGTATTGTCAAGGACAATGTATTAGAACAGCTCGTATGACATCACATCAAGAAGCTCTGACTGTAGAATTAGATATAGTAGTTAATATGGTTTTAGCCAGAGGGTATCCCCACCATTTAGTAGAAGACATAAGGAATTATGCTGTGTCTGAGTGGGGTAGAAAGTATAAACTGCTGATGGGAGTTGGTCTAGTCAAAACAGGGGTGTGTAGTCAGGTAGGCAATTTTGAGTGGGCCCTAGTGCTCAAGATCAATGGTAATGGGAGAGAAGTTAAGAACATTATATATAGTAACTGTAGTATACATAAACATTCTCCAGAAATTTTTAGAGTTGTAGGGACTAAGTCATCTTTTATTTTTAAGACAGCCCTGAATCTTAAAGCTGAATTTGAGAATGCAACCATTAATGCGTGATCTAGAGGTGATTGTAGATATGGAATGTTCAAGTGTGGATCTTGCAACCAATGTCCCTTCATTTTTGAAGGAGACAGTTTGACCGTAGAAAATGACATGATATCAAAAATAAGGTTCATCAAAGGTAATTGCTATTCTAAGGCAGTTATTTACCTCGCCAAGTGTATGGGTTATTATATAGGTAAAACTGAGAGGACCCTCAGAAAAAGAATTTATGAGCATCAGTATCAAATAACTAAGGAGAATCTTCATAATGCTTTATATAAACATTCATTAGTTTGCCCAGCTTTTATTAATTATAAGTTTGGCATATTAGAACAAGTTATATATAATCATAGGAGTGGGTCCATTGACTTGAAGTTGGAAGAGAAAGAAATGAAATGGCAAATTAGGTTGCATGCTCTAAAGCTTCCAGGTCTAAATGAATACATCTCCTTACAGCCAATTTTAAATACTAGGGCCTTAACAAAATCTTAATAAGTAGACTAGTATGGCTTTGGTACAATGTTTAGTCTCAGCTTGGTTAGTTAGTTAATTAAAAATGTTTTTTGTTGACATATATAATGACAATTTATTTACTGTGAAATTGTGTCATGCACCTTTAAGGAAAGACAACTACCTTAATGATATTATTTTTGATGGTATATAAGGTGTATCGGGTTGTTTTCATTTGATTCTGAAGAAGCCCCACTTAGTTGGATGAAAGTGCTTAATCTGTTATGTGTTTGTTACATGTTTTTAAATAAAGGGAGAAGTCTGGTTTTATGACTTGTTTTTAATGTTTTATTTAAAACTTAGAAAGTTACCATAATAACAGGTTTTACATTAGCATTCTTTTTAGACTGCAGTGGTGGTGCTGCGGTAGCGTTGTCGCCTCACAGTAAAATGTTATCCTGTTCGATTCTCAGCTAAAGCGTCTTCTCTGTGGAGACATGCGTGAATGGGCATACCTTCATTGAAGGTTGTGCATCAGAGCTAGCAACTCGACATGTAAAAATCTACTGCCAATCATTAGCGGGCCAGAGTTCCGCTGTGGCAACCCCTAAGCGGGAAAAGCCGAAAGACACAACAACAACATTAGCATTCGTTTTACCTGTCTGAAATTTAGTGTCTAACATTAATTAGTAGTGACTGTATTCCTCACTCATTACTCAGAAAAAACAGAAACTTTGCAAGGAACTGACCCAAATATAAGGTTAAATCATATACATTCTATGAATTTAGAGACAGTTCATAGCATTTATGCCCCCCTACACACCCAAAATACTCATTTATAATAAAGCACTTACCTTCCTGTATGTTATATAAGTGGCATATATTAATAGAGTTAAATAAATAAATACATTAATAAAACACTGTTTCCCATGTTTATATAAAAACAGTAATTCGTTACTTGCCAACTTTTACTTTCATTCTCAGCAGCCTCGGTTTTAGCCAATCACCTGAGGCTGTCTGATCCAATAGAAATGGCTCCTTCTTGCTTCATAGAGCACCCCAATGAGCCACTGTTTACTGATGATTCTGCTTTCCACAGAAGGCAGGAAGAACTGTAATAAGGTGTAATTGCCTTAATCTTAGTGTGGGGTAGACATAGTACTGGGCTGTTTAATAACAACCCAGCAGAGTAAACTGATTTCTTTCTTTCTTTTTTTCTTTTAAGTGGACATCAGAATGTTTTGGTAACAGTAGCAGTAATGTTAGAGTTACTATTTCGTAATAAGCAAAATAGTTAAAAAAAAATTCAAAAGGTGGAGTGCAGCCTATCAACCAGTACCACCAACCACCTCTGGCATAGAGGGATAGAGCCCTGACTATGCACAAAAGACTTGGGTTCCATTAGCAGATCAGATCTTTGGGGAGTCAGCCACAGAAATAGGACAGAGTAGCTGGCCTATCCTGGGACAGAGAGGAGGGGTTTACAGCCAAGGATTAATAGCCATGATGATGATAATAGTAGCCTAGAGGTGTGTCTGTATGTAATACACATTAAGAACTGGACAGAACAGTGGGCACGACATTCAAAATAGCCCTCTTGAGCTGTCTGAACAGTGACTTATTGAAATCCATTTACCTCTTTTCTGCATATTATTCCACTTGCTTACAGTAAGAACATCCCTACTTGTGGGGCCTAGGTTTGGAGAAGTAAATCAAAACGTGACAGGTAATATGCAGTAAATAATCAAGGGGTCTCCAGGATGCAGCCAATGGCATACAGCTGTAGTGGGGGGAAAAAAAGAAAAATGTTATAAAAATGTCAATAGTTTCAGCGCACTATTGCTTAAAACTTAGAAATGAGGCATAGTTTACAAGCATAAACACTTTGATCCTATAGCCTGACATGGGTATAATTTTGAGTGTGTCCTTCTGAGAATGAGATGGTCAATCTTTTGGACCATATAGTTCTGATAATCAAGTTCATATCCCTTAAGAAGCTGTCAACTTGTTTGTATTCTTTTCATATTCAAATTAGTAGCAAGAAAGCACAGCCAATTAAAAGGCTAATATGAAACCAGTCACAGCAACTGCTCCTAACATGTTCCTTTGTTAAAATTAAGACAGAAGAGCAATGTCTTAGCCAATATTACTGTAAGTTTTTTAATCTGATAAAGTCTATAAAACAAAAACTGTAAGCCAAATAAAATTTATTTAAATGAATACTGACTCAAGGTGACTTATTTCAAAGATTTCAAGGGATTTAATACAAAACACTTCAGTGCTTTTGGATAGAAGCTAAGGTTCAGTGTTATTTCTGAACCACAATGTTTCCTTGAGTTACTCCCTTTAGCATTTGTTCTGTTTATCCTGGCTGGGGCCTCTCAGTGTATACCCTAATACTTTTACCGACATTTGAGAAAGGGAGAGCCATACAAAAGGCCTACAAATTTCCCCCTTCACACTATACTTCCTAGTTCTTTCCAAGCTTAGCCTCTTAGTCTTAACTATAGATGATGTCAAAAAATTGTTATGATATTTAGGTGTTTGCAACAAAGCTTTAATTTTACCTGGTATCTGTCAAAACCTATTACACATAGTAGGATTGTGAAACAATATGTCTGCCAGAAACTTGCAATCAGAGAGCTGCTGTGGTAGCATATAAAGAATCATTACAGGATGATCATATGCAAAAGTAAACCATGATAATGAATTCCCTGTCAAGTGCACTGAAGATGGATAACTTCTATTATTTCTATTTATAACCTCAAGATCAGGTTAATGGACTGAAACATTGGAATTTCCTGAAATTAAGAATAGTATTCTTAATGAATTTAAAAAGGACAGATTGCCAGTTTATGAAGACTGAATAACTTTCCTTGATTAGCCATTAAAGGAAGAAACTATAAATGTAGCATGTGAGAATTCATGAATTTGTACTTGTTATTACATTTTTATTTGTTTTAGTTGCTAGTGGGGTGGCCGTGGTGGTGCAGTGGTTAGCATTGCCACCTCACAGCAAGAGGTTTTCTGGTTTGATCCTTGGCTGGGGTGCCTTCTGTGCGGAGTCTGCATGTCCTCCCTGTGGTCATGTTGGTTTCCTCCCACATCCCAAAGATATATTGTAGGTAGATTGGACACTCTAAATTGGCCCTAGGCATGAGTGTGGGCCTTCTGTGGAAGGTTGAGTGCTGGGCTGGCAACTTGACACTATAAAACTCCACTGCCAATCATGAGTGGACAGGTGAACCACTGTGGCGACCCCTAACCGGGAAAAGCCGAAAGAAGAAGTTTTGGTTGCTAGTATTTTGTAGTTCATTACAGAAGCAAATATGTTGTTAGCAGCTGATAAGTTGAAATTAATTAAGGCACTATGTTTAAATGAACATCCTGACTATAATGATAATCATTGGGTTTATTTTATAATGTATATTGCATAATGTTAAAGATGATGGTACACCAGTCAGTACTGTTGCTTTTTCAACCTTTAACATAGATTTTAAAATAATATATTTGTATACCTGGCTTGCACATGTGAATTAATCTGTTGTTTACAGATGTAATTAAAAGGATAGATTTTCAAAAAACGTGCACATATCAAACAGTGACTACCAACTTAAGATTATTGTTTAGCTATTTCTCAAGCTCCAAACAGTGCTGCTACTTGTCTAGTATTAAAACACGTTATTAATTTTATATGGTTCTTTTATATTCCTCTGTGTTTATTTGAAATAATAAGCCTGGGACCTATTCTAAGGATTACAGTTGACTTTACGGTCTGACTCATCAGTTTACACACCCTTACAATCATGTCCCAGGAAGTTCCATTTCCTGAAACAACATTACTCTGGGACAGACACAATACACAATACACTTTCTAGTAGGAGGTTTTACACACCCATATTTCCACAGTGAAGTTATAGAATCCACAACATCCCCAGTAATTATATAGAATTAACTCTGATATGGCCATGCTCAGGAAAACAAATGCATTACATGACTGTGATGATCTCACACTAAAAAAAGCTTGCTTCAACAAAACAATCCTTTAAGCCTTTTTTTTACTTTTAGCTTGTTGCTTTCAAAGTAATGTTGTCCAATAATTAACTTTTTAAAAATAAAAACTTCTGCCAGTGCTGTCTGCTTGTATATGTTTAAAAATGGTTAGTCTCTCTTGGGTCTATATAGGTAGTTTAAAAATCTATATTCATTACATATTTTAGTAACATACAACAGTCTGGTTATTAAATAAGATAATTCAAATCATGTAGTGCATCTAGCTGATTTTAAATGTAGTCTCTGCTGTGCTTGGAACTTAATTTTATAACCTCCTATACTCTTATATGTGTCTGTAGGCCTTCCATTCTGTTTCGATTCTTTGCTTCATGCATTTATTTTTGTTTTTCTCTCACTGACTTGGTTGGTATAGCAATTTAAGACTGCTTGACTGACACTCTGGGTTTGGTTTCCACAATGTCTATTTGTCTGTTATGAAGTTCAGAGTAATTCACTTAATCAGATATTACCCCTGAAAATAGACAAAGTGTTTAACCTGAGATCACCGGTTAACAGAGGTTTATTTATGAACTGTCATATTTTATCACTTTATATGTACAAGTTGTTAAGTAAACACTAAAACAGTGCTGCAAGGGTTCCTATTGAATTATTGGCAGTCCAAATGCCAAGTGCTGACATACTAAAAACAATTTTTAAAACTACAGGAGAAGTGTGAATTTCAAACCTCACTCTTCTCCTTTAAAAATTATTTTTTGCAGGGGGCCCCTACACCCTCATATGAGGGGCAACCCCCATACCCCCAAACTTACATGTACTAACTCCAAGATCACCATACATTAGAGAAAAGGGAATATACCAAGAAATGGCCATCTCAGACTTAGAATATGTAAGTCCGTTTTTCAATCTCCATGTTTTGTGTTCTGACATTTCAAATGGTTATCATTGTAAGGATATTTCAGTAAAAAATGAAGAATTAAGAGCCTGAAGCTATGGCATAATTAAAAAATATGAACTCTAGCTTTGACTATTAAAATAAAGGATTTTGTCTGAAAAGAAGGAACCACATAATCAAATGACAGTCATGCATATAGTTGGAGTATACTAAACTGGGTAACAGGGAAACAAAAAATATACCAACAGTTTTAAGTACTGATCTATGAAACAGTTTTCAGTTTGTTACATACTAGATTTTCATACATCTTTCATGTTCAAGTAGAGGGGTCCAGGTTGAGTTATTTACCCACCCCCAGCTTTAATTCATTCATTAGAAGCAAACATTATACCTACTAAAGCTATCAGATGTCATACTGCATAGCAATAACCAAGTGCTAGCAATGTAAAATGCCTCAAATGCTTGTCTCTGCAACTTCATGCAACCTCAAAGAAATACCAAATATGCTGCTGTCACTAAAATGTGGAGCAACAAAGTCTGGATCTAGTGATATTTCTAGATTTTTCTTTCTTTCTTTAATTATTTCTTTGTTGGCCAGATTTGTCTCATTAGGCTGGTGGCCTTTCTTCAGGGGAGATGCAAAGTGGTATTTGAACTGACTAGGGCAAATTCCCAGGCCACCAGAGAAATTCCCCAAATAAAATGAATGTGTAAATATGAAAGAAAGGTGAATAGTGCTAATATAATAAAGGACCCTTACTCTTTTTTAATTAAGTGTCATGAGATCTCTTACATCCACCTAAGCTACCACCAACTCAGACAGATGGGGCCTTGGTTTAACATCTCATAGTTAGAATATGATTATGAATATGGTTTCATTAAAAGCAAAAAAAACAAAAATAAAAATATAAAATAGTATTTGTGCTACACAATTCTTAAAATTATTGTAAATTAAAAGCAGCATACAATTATGTATTAATTCAGCACACTTATCACTACAAAAGGTTATATTCCATATTTTAATAATTACTCATTAACTGCTAATGAAGTTTACCATAAATAAGAAAGTCTGTATGCAAAGTTATATATTTTATAAAGGCATGATTAGGCACTACTTATGTATAGGTATGCAGTTATATGTGCAAGCCAAGATTATGCATCCATGATATGTCTCTATGCACTCATATATATGTATGGAGTTATATGTGCTTGTCGTGGTTGTACATCAGAGATGTGTATCTGTGTACATATGTATGGAGTTTTATATATATATATATATATATATATATATATATATATATATATATATATATGCAAGCAAAAACACTGCAAGATTCACCATATATATATATATATATATATATATGGTTCTACCTGACATAACCGACACTGCAAAACGCCGACAATGCAAACATCGACACCACATAATCGACAAACCATAAACACGAAACCTCACATGCCCGACAATCAAATAACCGATGGTCCACAAACACGAAACCTCATACGCTGCACACACCACAATAACAACAATCAACTAACAAAACACATCCCCTGTCCAAAAACCACACACACAACACAAGCACACCAAAATCCTCACAAACCCACACTAAACCTCACATACACAACTATCTACAACCCTAACCCAAACCCTTACCCTAAGGTCCGTCACTATCGCACACTCAGCTAACCTGTGCCCTAACCCTAACTCACTTAACCCGCCCCTAACCCAAAAAATACTACTACCGCACACTTACCTAACATGGGCCCTAACCCTAACTCACTTAACCCGCCCCTAACCCAAACACTATCACTACCGCACACTTACCTAACCCGCGCACTGACCCTAAATCACTTAACCCACCCCTATCCCCACAGACCGTCAATATCCACACTTACCTTACTCGCACCCTAACATCCGTCACCACCGCATATGTACACAGCCTTTTTCCAAGTCGGTATCCTCGGGTCGGTGTTTTGATCCATAGCGCCGGTCTTCCGGATTGTCGATCTTCTGGAGCTCGCAAATTCGTTGTCGGTGAAATCAGCTGTCGGCTATCTCAGGTAGAACCATATATATATATATATATATATATGTGTGTGTGTGTGTGTGTGTGTGTGTGTGTGTGTGTGTGTGTGTGTATGCTTGTGTGTGTACATGTGTTTGCCGTGATTATACATATGTGATAGGTACCTGTTCAATCATATAAATGTATGGAATTATACATGTAAGTCATGGTTATGCATCTGTGATACTTGCCTGTGCACTTATGCATTTGTATGTAATTACTGATGTGTGTCATTAATTTGTGCACATGCACTTTAGAGAGCCTTCTGGTACTTTTCATAATATTAGTATTTAAGTATGTATGTATGCATGTATGTGCAGTTAGGTTTTGCAGAGTCTTGATTACACAGCACTAACATGCATAGATTCCTCCATGTTAGATAGTATGATAGCATCTTAGATATTTGTATATGTATATGTATATTTATGCTTTATACTTCAGGAAGATTTTTTTTTTCAAATCTATTTTTTATTTTTTGTTGTTACATTAAACAAATTGTTAAATACAATGTACAGTAACAGGTGATAATACATTGAAAGTAAACCATTTCCAGAGTTAGAGAAAGGAACTGTTCATTCTAGTAATAGACAAGTACCTTTACAATTTGTTTTCTCAATATGAAGAGCAACATAGATGAACAGCAGAATGAGATGAACAGACATATGAGAAATATGACAATGTTAACATTGTTAATATACAATGTAGCTTTTTGCACAGTCAGAATGTATTAGATAACTATACAGTGTTATTGAATACAGGAAAAAACAACAGAGAAAGAAAAACAGTACACACAAAAAAAATAGTTTCTATATACAACTATTTACAAATAGTGCTACAATATAATGACAGGATTCTGATTGCATTTAATAAGACATGATAACTGTTATCTTTGTATGCATCTTATATACATGTAACCATTAGAGAACATAGCGAAGTAAGACTCTGATGAGGAGACTGGTGGCAATACTACTAAAGGACAATGAATATAAAGAAAAACATTGTTTGCTAAGTTAAGATGCAGTCAAGTGTAATACTTCAGAACCTGCGGTATTTCAGGTGCTTATTCACATTGATAGTGGTTAGTTTATGAGATAAAATATACTTAGATGCCATGTTCTTAAAGCTGCCCCAATCTAGTTTAGATCAATCTAACCAGTTCTGCATAATATAGAGCTTGATTAACATGAAAAGAGCAATCTATATCCTGAGATCAGTAGAGGTTATGTCTCATGGCATATATGAAGTATAGCAAATTCCCAGGAGAGAGTGGATTTACCATAGTCCATTTTTTTAAGTTTGATCCTTAGGGAATTCCATAGATTCTGAATATATTTACAGTACCATAGAATGTGTAGGAGGACAGCTTTAGCTGTGGGGCAAAAAGGGCAAAAGGTTGAAGTGTTAGGAAAAACAGAGTTTAAACTTTCTGGAGTATAATAAGTATTATTATTAATCATTAACTGGGTATATAGTAGTTTCTTAAAAGGGGCAAAACTGTTTGTGTGATTAATTGCTTGGGAGAGATGACTGCCTGTCAGGTCAGGGCTTTTGTCTCTCCAATATTGTGCAAATGTAATAGAGGATTGGTATCTAGCTGTAGAGGCTAGTTTGTAAGTGATTGAAAGCATCTTCTTTTTGATTTTTAGACATCTCAGGAGTGAAGTAGCCAAGTTTATTTCTTCTTGTAACTTATTTGGGAAGCATCCTAAGGTAGAAATTAATTCTTTGATTTGTCTCAAGATTATTGTGTATTTGGTATTTAAGTTTTATTTTGATATCATTAAGGGAGTTGTCTTTAAGCTGAAAGAAATCCCATACAGTTAAGGTTTTAATTTTGAGAGATTTGATCTAGGTTTAGCAGTTTGTTGCCCAATTTTAGATTTGGTTTCAGGTGAATGGGCTGCAAGAGAATGAGCGTATTTGACAGACCTAATGAGGCGAAGAGTTTTTGAAATATGTTAATCTTATGCTTAATTAGATTATGCAATTTAATGTCTTTTAATAAAGATTCTTTTATGAAGGGTTATGCTTTGGGATTTATTTTACAACTTTTTACATGACCCTGCCGGAGACCGAGCTATTGAGGAAAGCAAGTTATTTAGTTTGAATTATGGTCTCCGATTAGTATGATTCCACTGGCACAGATTATGTCTTAATACAATCTGAAATCGGGCATTCCCAGCCCACCCTTGTTTTTTGGCAGCATTAATCTTGATAAGGAGATTCGAGGATTTTTAGGGAAATATATAAATTCAGTTAAGGTTCTGTTTATTTTTTTTAAAAAAGTTTTGTGGGATGATATCGTCTGTTTAATTAAACTGGAACAGTATTCTGAGTAGAACGTTCATTTTTAGTATTGCTATTGTAGACAAGAAGGGGAATTTCATGTTTTTCCATCTGGTTAAGTCATTCTGTATGGACGACCATATTCTAAGGAGGTTATTTTGTAGGGACTGTTTGTGATTATGGTCAAATACTATCCCTAGATATTTAAGAGTATAGTTTAGCTTTATTTGTGATATGGGGAAAAAGAGCTTCTTTATGACTGTTTGGGTTAATTGAAAAAATAAGAAATTTTGAGGGGTTAATTTCATAGTTGGAAGTTTTCGAGAAGATTTCAATTGTATTTTGGACTTTAGTAAGATCAGTGTTGGGAAGCTGGAAATATATAACAAGGTCATCTGCAAATGCTGAAAAGGCAAGACTATTCCGCAGAATGTTGGGTATACGGTGAAAGGTTTTTTGCGTTAAGTATAAGAATAAGGCTTCAATATATATGTTAAAGAGGTATGGTGAGAGGGGACAGCCCTGTCTAGTGCCATTATTTAATTTTATTTTAGATGAGTGCAGCTTATTGCTTATTAGTGTAGTATATGAAGAGTTATAGAAGATTGTAATTATATTTATGAAACTGTCTGGAAAGCTGAATTGTTAAGTTAAGAATAAAAACTTGTGGTTTACTCTGTCGAAAGCCTTTATGGCGTCTAGTGCCATAAGGTATAGGGAAAGTTTGTGTTTTGCAGTAAATTGTATAACCGCTTCTAAGGTAAGTATATTGCCCCAAGTTTGTCTTCCCATCATGAATCCTGATTGCTGGGGGGATATAATTGAATGGATAACTTGTTTAATTGTATTGGCTAGAGTCATAGCCAGAATTTTGACATCTACATTAATAAGTGAAATAGGCCTATAATTTGATGGTTAGATTTGTCAGTATTGTGTTTATGAATAAAGATGGTTTTGGAGTTGTTGAGATATAAATCAGCAAAGCCATATTTACAAATATGATCAAAGATTTTAAGAAGTATAGGGATAAGTTTTGAATCAAACATTTTATAAACATTTGAAGTAAACCCGTCTGGTGCTTTGTTACTTTTGAGACACTTTATTGCTTCCATAGTTTCTTCAGTTTTTAGAGGGGATTTGAGATTTTCAAACTGGTGTTTTCTGATTTTTGGGAATGTAATAGCGTTAAAGAAGGAGTTATGAGACTGTGGATCTATTTTCTTCTGTGGTCCATATAGTCTATCATAGTTATTTTCAAAGATACATACTATATCTTGCTTATTTGTGATTATTTCATTATTATGTTTAATTTGTGAAATGCTAGGTGGGTCTTTTTGAGCTTTTGTGAGCCTAGCTAATAACCTAGAGGGCTGTTGAGTCTCTTTGGAGTAGTTGGCTAGGAGTTTCATTCCTCTGAATGAGATGTTATGAGCATGCAAATGATATCAGTCTTTCTGTTGGTTGATGAGCTGGTTTCAAGTTCAGGGCAGAAATTTTCTTGGAGCAATTTTTCAATTTCTTGGATTTTCTGTTTAATTTTGGCCTCTTTCTCTCTAGCAAGTTTTTTAAAATACGAGGTCTTTTGGATCATCAGCCCCCAGATTTTAACTTTTGTGGCTGCCCACAGATTTCCAGAGTGATGTCTGAGGTTAATAAGTCAGTATTAAGATAATCCAGTATAGTGTTGATTTCATTAACTACTTCTTCTTTTTCAAGAAGATTTGGGTTTAGGGACCAGGAGTGGTAGGTGTTTTGTTAAGGAGTATTATTTAAGAGAAAAAGCTTCAGAGTTATTTTGGAATAATCTGATAGAAATCTTGGACTGTTTGTATAAATAGTTTTTTTGTTTAAGAGGAATTCTGAGATCAAAAAGAAGTCAGTCTTTGACCATGGTTTATAGCATGGTGAGTAAAATATAAATCTGTCAGCATTATTGAATTGGTTGTTTGAGAGAGCGGGGTCAACTAAGGTGAATTCTAGTGTTAGCTCATCGAAGGCGATTAAAGCTTGCTTATTTTGTTTGTTATTTTTGCAGGATCTATCATTTAGGGGTCACTAAACATGTTCCAATCTTCCCCTACTATATAATCATGTGCTGGGAATTTTTACAATAATTTGTAGATCTGAACAATAAAGTCTTGTTGGTTTATGTGGGGGGCATATATATTTAGAAAAGGTGTGGGTTTATAGATTATGGGATTAATGCAGCCAAAATAATACCATCTATCAATAGTATCTGCATCATAGTCTACAACCCCCTCCTTAAATGATTTTTTAATTAAAATAGCTACTCCCTTTGAGTTGGTTTTACTACCCGAGGCTATAACTTGGGTTAACCAGGGTCTCTCCCTGTCTTTGTTCCAATCATCATTTAACAGGTGGGACTCTTGGAGAAATATAATGTTTGCCTGTGATTGGTACACTAAATGAAGGAGTAGTTTCTTTTTTTTTAACATCTTGCATACCCTTTACATTACGAGTCTATCTCCCACAGCATAAATACACACAGCAGATGTAAAATGTAATTAAATTTGGTTTTAAGTTTGTTTTCCTCCTCAAGTATTCATAAGGATTTGGGTAGAAGTATGATAAGATTAGATGTTTTGTAGCACTAAAGTCTCTTAGATCCCTAACTGTGTCTAACCACATACCTACTATCTCTAAGAGAAGATTTGAGGTTAAATAATTAACAAGCCATTTCAGTGGAAACAAGTCTAATAAAACTATATACACATTATATACAAACACACTTAGACACAAGATGTGCAACCTTAACCACCTCACGTAATCTCCCTTAAATGCTCCGATATGTTTTAACCAAGATTAAGCCATTGCAAACTAATATTACTATAGCTACATATTGCAAAGAAATTGGTATTTGGTATTAACTACATAGTCTACGTAGCTATGACGTTGCATTACATTATAGTTTTACAATGCTCAGACCAAACTGTTGTTAAGAATGTAAACTGGCTTATAAACAGTTAGCTTCAGTCAGATACACTCTCCAAACAAAATACTTTTTACAAGAGACCATGTCACAGAACAGAACAACACATTAAAGCCTGAGTAAATACAACATTATATACCATTTTCGTGACCTCCTAGGAGAAAAAAAATTATAGCTAGGAAATATTCATTAAATTGTACTTCAAACCACATCAGCTTTTCCATTAGATAGCATATTATTGAGCATATTATACACAGAAGAACAGCTCCTGATAGTTAATGAAGCTGATTGTTATTAATTTTTGTTGTCAGTTAGCTTTAGGTAAGCCAACTTAAAGTTACTGCATTTACTCTGTCTTGGTGAGCAGTTGCAGGCTGCCTGTAAACATTTCCGATGCTGTCAGGGAATGTGCTGCCTTGATTTCATTGCCGATCTGCTTTATTTCCTTTTTTTCCTTCCTTCTTCCCATTTTTTTCCTTTTTTTTTTTCTTTCCTTTTTCTTTTTGAAGCCTTGTAATATGAGCTGCAATGATGATTGCCGAGCTGGAAATCCATTACCCAGAGAATCCTTGCAGGAAATAAGGAACTAGTGCAGTGTTACATCATAATGTGTCCCTCTGTACACAGGAAGTTGAAAAATGTCCAGAAAAGATGCGGATGTGTTGCCCGGCATGACGGAGATAGTTGTTACCTTCCTTAGCATGGAACTTTGCAATGGGAGCCTCAGCCTGCTACATGGAGCTTGTACTGGCAACTTTTAACTGCAAATGGGGTTTAGAACAGTAAAGAAGGCCGCGAGGGTCACAACAAGACATCCAGAGTGTTTCAAACTGTCTTTCACAAGACAGGCTATCTAATGCAGCTTTTATGTAACACTTTTACTTACATTTGTCAGGTTATAAGTAGAGGAATATAATTTAAAGCTTTTTTAAGGATTATTTAAAGCTTTGGAAGTTCTCTGAATACCTTAATAAAAGCAGTTTTGGCTTCAGAGTTATTTTTGGGTGAGCATTTTTGTTCATTACTTATAAAAACATGGGTACTAGGGTATTTCATTTAACATTTTATCTTTTTGTTGATGAGAAAAGCAAGGTAGGGAGCCAGTTGCTGTCTTGTCTGCTTGATAGACATTGGTAAGTCCTGTTGTTGTGTCTTTTGGCTTTTCCCGGTTAGGGGTCGCCACAGTGGAACTCCGGTCCGCTAATGATTAGTAGTTGATTTTTACGTGCTGAGTTACCAGCCCTGATGCACAACTTTCAATGAAAGTACACCCATTCACGCATGTCTCCACAAAGAAGACGCTCTAGCTGAGAATCGAACCGGACAGCGTCTTACTGTGAGGTGAAAATGCTACCGCAGCACCACCACCGCGGATGAAAAAGTTATTTTGTGCTCCTGCCACAATAAAATACCCTTTTGTTTTGCTGCCTGGAGGATTTCACGTACATGTTGTTAAGTTAAGATTTTTGCATATATCTGATGTGGAGACTTAGGATCTTGAGACCTTCGGAGGGCTCTGTGGGCTCTTTCTATAACAATGTCATTGGTGGTTGGATTTTTTTCCAACAGTGTATTAAATATATTCTTAAGGTTATCCTGCAGTTGTGACTGATCAACAGATTCTGGAATCCCATGTATAAGAATATTATTCCTCCTGCTTTGAGCTTCGAGGTCTGTGATTTTTTTTTGTTGCAATTCCTCTAGTATAGATTCATTATTTTTTAGCTGTTTTTGTAGTTCTCCTATTTTCATTTTGTTTGCTGTAGACTTGGCTTAAGCATGGTCAAGGCGAGTTACAATTTGTTCCAAAGTAGATCCAAACTTACTCATTTGTTCAGAAAAGTTTTGGATAGCAGATCGTATAGGCATTAAGGCAAACTTTAGTTCATCCATAGAGTTGACCCCTTCAGGCTTATTTTTGGCAGGGGATTTTGTTGTTGCTTCTTGCTGTTTCTGAATTCATTGTCTTTTAGTTAAAGTTTCCTTTTCAGGAGAAAAAAGTTGTGATAATTTTTGTTTTGGTTGTTTGTGAGTCCATTTGGTCTTGTTCGTTAAGCATCTTCAGGTAATTTATTTGTCTAGTTAGTTCTTGATAGCTGACTGTGCTATGCTGAGTTCAGTACAGGCCTCAGGCTGCCATGAGGTTTGCAGTGACAAAGTTCAGATTTAAAATATAAAGTTTGCTCAGTGCTGAACAAAGAAATAATCCCAGCTGCTTAGACCTGATGATTAGTAGAGTATATTGCTGTCCGCTCTGGAAGGGAAATGGAGATTAACAAGGTTTGATTGCAAAGATTTAAACTGATATTTGAGGATCTCTAGGGAGTGAGTGTTCACAGGCTGACGGCCATCTTTGAATCCTTACTTCAGGAAGCTTTGATGAGGCACTGCTAAGGTATATTTGTGCAAGTGTGCAGTTGTTCTTACCAGGGAAGAAGAGGGATTTAAGGCTTAAAAAAAAATCACACAGTAGATTTTCAGAGTTTAGGCCTGTGCCCTTCAAGTGTTACAACATGCATTTAAAAAAAAGTTTTTTTTGATAAATCTTCAATCAGCATGACGCTCCCCTTTCAAGAAAGTGAATATATTGTTATCCTCAAGATTTTTATTCTCATACCTAAAAAAAATATTACTCCATGTGTGGGATATCTGTCTAGTATGGCTATAAATTCCTCTGTCACTTCTGGTTGTACTGTTGTCTCCACATAATTCTTTGTCCAGAAATCATTTCTGAAAGATGTCTATTGCACTCTTTCATTTGACACAAGCAAACAAGAGATAACTTTCCCACTTCCCAACTCAGAATACACATACCAATTACTGATTAATCAAAGTTGTCAGGGTCCAGTTGTTCAGATCATATAAACAATCCTGTTGTACTTTCCCATCCTACTGATATCTTAACTTCACCCAGTACACTTGCAGTGATATTTACCAAGGCCATTCACCGTTTCTTTTGTTCTTCAGTGATGAATCATTAATATATCTCAGGGCAAAAGTTGCTGTCTACATAACTGTATCCCCCCACCTTAGAATACTTGTTTTGTTTATGTAATGCCTTGTTTCAATATTTATGTAAATGAGATGAAATAAAAGTGATCCCTGGGCCGATGACAACATATTTATTTTGCTAGAGTTAACATAAAAATTCTGGTACTTTACATATCATGTAATTACTGTTTTTATAATTTGAACTAAATTCTGCAAAGTCTCTTTGGAGACAAAAGTGACAATAAAGCAGTTATATTCGCTAAAGAAGTGTGATTTGGTTTTCCTGGTGGTCCTTGTCCTACTTGTGAAGTGGACTTTGTTGTTTGGTTAAATTCTTCAAAGCAATATCCAGAAAAGGAAAATATAAGAAAAAAAATAAAAGAATAAACTCTTATTGAAATATCATGTTTTCTAAAATGACTCGTTTGGTATACAAACTATAATGGTGTTCTAATCCTGAATTGTTATACCTGTTCTTTATTAGGAAACTCTCTGAACATTGAGCTAAACTAACAACTTGTGCAATGTTCTGTATGCAGTCCCATGCATCTGCAAATTGACACCAGCTCACATTGTTATACTTTGGGATCTAGTGCAGTTGCTTCAGTTATTAACATTAACACCCGATTCCTATCATTCTTATTTATAACAATCATCATACCACCATACTAGAGGAGATCAGTTTGGATTAGAAGCTCTCACTCCAGTACATTCTTTACAACGTGCAAACTGAATTCTACCTTACCAATCAGGTGATGAAATGATCCAGTCTAAGTTCTGTAATACACACACACACATACACACATGTATGCACATATATACAAATATGCACATGTACGCACACACTCACACACACACACACACACACACACACACACACACACACACACACACACACACACACACACACACACACACACACAAGCATGAGCACATGCGTGCACATACACACGCACGCGGGCACACACAGACACACACACACACACACACACACACACACACACACACACACACACACACACACACACACACACACACACACGCACGCACACACAAACACACACATGCACCTTCATTAATTGGCTGGTCTCAAATTGCTTTGAAAAAGTTTCTGCTCTCAAAGTTTTCCCTCTTCCAGGTGGAGGTGCATAATGTACATGGGGTTGTGGTGGTGGTGTGAGTGTAGGTGTGCTGCGACACACACTCAGCAGTAGTTGAAATGCTGTAACTCAGTCAACTGGACAGGACCAGGACATGAATGGCAGAGAGCTCAGCATCCCTTGCATGCCCCCAATCATAAGAGCTAGCTCTATCAAGAGTTGCACTGACTGTACCATGACTTAGAGGTGTATCTAGTGATTCAGGCACCCAGTGACATCTTCACATCTGGCAGTCCACTAAACTTTTTGAAAAAAAGGACTGTTCCCCAGTCTGTTGTTCCACATTTAAAAAGCAACCCATTCTTCCCGGTCTATATTCCAACATTTTAAATCAAGGAGTAAAAAAGAGAGAGAGAGGTATAATTTCCTTTTAAACTGTAGCAAAATGGGACATTTGTAACAAGCAGCTGCTATAGCTTATGCCACACACAGAGTGTTAAAGTGCTTCACTTCTGACCAGAGATGCAATATGGGCATTCTGAATGCCAGTAATGCACCAAAGACCAATTTGCACCTGCTGATCAGGACTCTGAACATTTTGCAGTCAGGATGGTTGCACCCTTTGCCCCACCCTAGCTATGCTTCGGCCACAGCCCAAGCTAGATGCTGGTGTACTGCATGACATTGATTGATGTTTGTTACAAGACATGCCACTGTGGTCATGGCCATGACCACAGGGACATCCTCTCCTGTATGTAGACACCCCCACAATCAATGTCACCATGGAAGTCCTAGTAATGTGGGAGTGGAATATTGGTCATATGTAATCACATTGGCTACCATCTGTGGATGCAGAGGTTGACTGGTTCTGTGAATAGCCCCTCACCTCTGGCAGGTGAGCCAAAGAAAAAAAATATTTATTTATTATTTATTTATTGCCATTTGTTAACTGAGAAAGTCCACTGGGCACTAGACCCATTTTCAGTGGAGGGCCGGGGAGAAAAGCTCTACAGTTAACAAACAGAAAGACTTATACAATTTGATTACAGATATGGGAAGAAAAGGTTCTAACATTCTATTCCATTATTAAGTCTATCTAAGCAATCACCCACACAGGACATGCATTTCTCTAGGTTATCACAAATGCTATTGTGCTTGACATGGCTATGGTGGTACTAGCCTGTGCTGCTACAGTGGTCCTACACAAACCATGGTTTACAGCAACTAACACAAAAACCTCAAGGAAAGGGTGATAACCATGTCTCCAGTGAACACCATTACCCACCCGACTGTGTAGACATCTCTGCCCATGAATGCTAGGGATAGATTCTGACATCTGTTTCCTGGGAACCAACATACTTCCCTGATTGATACTGATCCCATTAACCTGTTCTCCCCGTGAGGTAAGGGTAGCCTGGGTATGCACAGGCATTGTGGCTGTGTCTGTGACATGTTGTCAATGCAGTGGTCACATTCCCTGTGTCTAACACACATTCTGTACTCCCTGACTGTGCAAGCTCAACCCTGCCATCATTATCACCAGCTGTAGATCATCCAGCACCAGGTGAGAGCAGTTCCACACACCAGGTGAGAGCAGTTCCACAGTACTGGTGTCAGATAAAGAATCACCTGCGAATACACCATGGCACAAAATAGCTGATCTAAGTACCAGATGTATACATGCAACTGACTTTTACAAATGTAAACATGATAAAAAGTAGTATATATAATGACCAAAAGAGAAAAAACAAACTAACAGCAAATTCCAACCATGAGATTTTATTTCACTGGTGTCTTGACAATAGCCTTGCAAGCAGGATAATATACAACACATATTAAATAAACAAAAAAGTGACACAATATTCAAAATCAATTAGTATTAACTAGATATAATTATTTTATTTTAATTAAAAGGTTATTAGACAAAAGAAGAGCATTGGTATGGGCACACCCTTTGGTTCAGCTTATGCATGTTTATTTATGGGACTATTTGAAAGAGAAGCTTTATATGTTAGTGTTTTTTTTAAACGTGTTGTTTCTTATTTTTGTTACATTGATGATTTGATTTTTATTTATGAATGCAGTATTAAATTACTAACAGGATTTATTGATGAGTTAAGTAGCAATCATTTTGACATTCGATTT
Source organism: Protopterus annectens (assembly GCF_019279795.1). Lineage (NCBI taxonomy): Eukaryota > Metazoa > Chordata > Ceratodontiformes > Protopteridae > Protopterus > Protopterus annectens. The sequence continues at coordinate 1,286,108,917 of NC_056737.1, forward strand.
ATGCATAATGGCCATGATGCTCAGAAAGATTATTTGGATATGACTTTGTTAGCTCTTCTAGATCGGCATATATTTTTTTCTAAACTGCATCACAGATCTAGTGATGTTTACATGGATGTAGCCACCATCCTCAACATGTTATTTCTGCTTTGCCTAAGGGTGAATTTCTGAGAATAAGAACATTTTGCTCTAAAAGGAAAGATTTTTTTTTTGAATGAGTGCTTTAAATTAATTAAAATGTTCTTCCCAAGAGGTTATACTGAAGCGATGTATTTTCAGTTTACTGGCAGGCTTCTGTTTCATAACAGAATGATTTATCAGTTCCTGCTAGAAGTGATGCTAAGAATAAATTTTGTAAGATTTTATGCAGTAGTGAGAATAATAGAAAGCAGCTAGTTCATGTATCTAGATACAATATTTTATCTTCTGATATCACTGCCATCATTAAGAAGCATTGGGTGCTCTTTTAAATGATATTGTTTTACAACAAATTTTGTATGCTAGGCCCTTGTTTTCATTTACTAAAGGAAAGAATATTTCTGATTTTTTGATACATAGTTAATGTAGTACTGGCAAATAAGAACACTAGTGAAATCCTCTAAAGCCAACTTGAGTCCAAATTGGCCACATCTACTAGAGACAATCATAAGACCTTCTTCACATATGTCCACAATCTCAAAGAAAGCACCCATATCTGTTCAGAGCTGGTGGTCAAGTACACCACATACACGAATGCTGTAGATATAGCCAACCTACTGGCTGACAGTTTAAGCAAAAACTTCACCCCTTTGTCCCACCCATCAATAAATCAGGACATTGCCAGCACCTGCACCCCCTCCCCTTATCACTAGGGAACAGGTCATCACTGCCCTCTTAAAGACAGAAAATACAGCCTCCATGGGACCCAATAACATCCCAGGATGCATCCTACATGAACTCAGGCATGAACTTGCAGCACCATTAGGCACCCCATTCAACCAAAGCCTGAGCACCGGCTTTGTCCCAGCCAAATGGAGGACAGCCACTCTCATTCCTTTACACAAAGGTGGAGCATCCATTGATCCGGGAAATTATAGACCCATCAGCCTAACTAGCCTGACCTGCAGGGCCATGGAATGGATTATCATGGACCTCATTAACAGGGACATTGGCAACCTCCAAACACTCGACCCCACACAGTTTGGCTTTGTCAAGAGAAGGTCATGTCTGTTAAGTCTGGTCAAATTCTTTGAGACAGGCACCAAAGCCATGGATGAGGGGAAGACAGTGCACACCGCCTACCATGACCTGGCCAAAGCCTTTGACACTATTCCCCACTTGGGCATAATAGATAAACTCTCCGAACTAGGCATCAATCCATATGTTATCAGATGGGTAGCAAACTGGCTCACTGATAGAACCCACTTAATCAAAATAGGGGAAGCCACCTCAAGCACTAGACCCATAATGAGCAGCATACCCCAGGGATTGGTCTTGGGGCCTCTGCTATTCTGGATATTCTTGTCTGAGGTGCAGGCCAAAACCAGTGGGTTATGGCTGACCAAGTTTGCAAATGAGTGCATGCTGGGTGCAGTCATCAATTCCCCAAGTGATGTAGACATCCTCTAAGAGGGTGTCACTCAAAGATATGACTGGTACCCGAAACGTGGCCTCAAGCTGAATGCCAACAAAATGCATCATCATCCCCTTTGAGGAGAGTGATGTCACCACATATTATCACATTAATAACAATGTCCAAAGCACGCTATGAGTTATAAGGGATTTGGGCACCCAGGTTGATAGCAACCTGACTTTTGACCACCATATTGCTTCTGTTGTATGGAAAGCTTTTTACATGGCCCACCTCATAAGTAAGGGTATCTCATCCAGGGACAAGGAGAGCATAACATCCCTGTATTCTTCCCTTATAAGGACAAGTACTGAGTATGCTGCAGTCTTCAGCGTGCACCTCGCAAAGCACATGCAGCAGCTGGAGAGACCACAGAGGTTCCTGACCAGAAGAGCCCAGCGCCTCAAACATCTACCCTACACAGATAGGCTAAAAGCCCTGTCCCTCTACTCAGTTTCATACAAACTCCCTCTGAGGTGACCTCTGTCTGGTATACATAGCAATCTCAGACCCAACCTTGATGGGACTGCTGCATATCCGCAAGTCAAGCTCCACTTGAGTAACCCGCACGTGAGACCTCAACCTGGTCTGTGATATCAAAACAACTTGTTGGCGGTACAGGTTTGTGCCCTTGAGACTCCCCTATCTGAGGAATAGACTCCCTCTCCACATCAAGCAGAGTACCTCATTATCCCTTTTCAAGTGCAACCTGGTTAACTGGATAGGAAACAGAAAATACACCCCTGGGATTCCACCTGTGTCCCTGCTGGACAGGGGCTTTGGGTGCTGACTTGTCTAAACATGGGCTAAACTCTTGGCTAAACTTATAAGGGCCACAGGGCCAGTAACCTAGTAATGTCCTATGATCCTATGATCCTATAGTTATTTTTATGCCTGCTTTAGATATAGTAAATATACAGGAACCCAGGGGGCACTACTCCCTATGGTAAATGTGTAGCATGAAAAGTCTAACATGATAAATTATTAAAAAGGTGAATTTGGTTGACAGTTGTAATTGTAAGAACTATGCAGTAGTTTATGCTGTTCAATGCCCATGCAAGTTGTTTTATATAGGTGAAACAAAGAGAGCTTTTTAAACAAGAATTATGGAACATCTTAGAAATATAAGGGGAAAGTACCCTAGCAACTCAATTTAATAAAATGCATGCTTCAAGGTGCACTTTTATAGTTACAGTTTTAGAAGAGGTTAAAAGTTCACTTAGGAATGTTGACTGTATTAAAATATTTACAATAAAAATAAATTATATTTATATTGCTATTTAATATTTTAATTCCAAATTGGCTGAATTTTGGTTGCGATTGGAAAGTACTTCTTGGTTATTCTAAATTTATGTTAATGATTTAATTCTGGTGTAATTTTTCTCTACTTAATGTGTATGGTTATGTTGTGTGTTATCCTCCCTGGAAGGACGTTGTTGAAGCATCTGGGTAATAAAATCTCATGATAAAAAGCACTACTTTATTTATATACCTTGTGCAGATGGCTGGGAATGTTGAACCCCTGATGTACCTACATACCATACTTTGAACATATTTAATAGGCCTGATAGTAACTAAGGGATGCGGAGAACTTATAAGCACTGATATACAGCAAGGGGCCTCCATAGCTGGGTCATCTCCAGTGGATAGTCCCTGGGACCTACTAAGCCCAGCCCCAAAATCCAGCACTGTACCATGGGACTCTAGAGGGGTGCCACTCCTTTTGAGAGAGGCCTAGAACTCCTCTGTCCCCATGACAGGTGTTACACTCAATGATCACCCACCTCTTGCCCTACTTTCCCTTGTCAGGACTCCAGATCTTTGTTGGGCACCACTTATAATATCACTAACCCTACAGAGCATCATTTCATAACCGCAACTGTGGCCACCAACCACGTGTATGCTTGTCAGAATGTCATCCCAGGTATAGTCTCATTTGGCATTGTCATCTGCATGCAGGACAAAGAACCATTATCTGTGCAGAAGGATGGCCTGGAGTAGCACCTTATTCTATCCTTCTGAGCATGTGGTCTTACATCTAAATGTCCCAGAAAATTCAGTAGTGTATTTCTGTGCTTCTGCTTGCTCTAATTTTAGGCATTGCTTGTATGGAAGGCCATGGAATTACCATCCTTATTTCTTCATGGCCTTGACAAATCTTAACACTGCCGGTTTGCTCCTTGGCAGTTATAATTCTATATCTGCATACATTAAATTAATGTGAGGCACATACGCTTACTGAGCATATGCCCCACAAAACAATCACAGACCATTGCAGCTGACCAAGGTGACGACCGTTCCTCTCCATGTTAAACTTAGTTTTGCTACTGAGATATGTTCAGTATATACAGCACTGAAATATATTTACTGAAAGTAGTGTCAAACACACAGTACAAATATATTGAACTGTCCTCTAAGTATGTGCTCATGAGTATGTCTCCCATTAAGCTTAACAATCCTGCAGCCCAGCAATTGGTGCGCTATTGCATTCCCCATCATCATACACTTTTCCCAGCACACTTAGAAACATTGAAACCACACATCTTTTATGTCACCAGGTTAAGCAGCAGTCAACATCAGACATACTACAAATGTACGAGCAAAGCTGTTTTTCCTGAGTTTTATGAAATTCACGTTTGGCAGGTTCCAATGTTTGTGTTTTATAGTTTTATTTTGTACTGTGATGAGGCTGTCAGCATGCCACCACATTTATATCATGCAGATTCCCCAGGCTGCATGTCATGGTTATACTAATTAGGGCTCAACCCATTATGATTTTTAAATCTCTCATTTTGCACAATGATTAAACCTGCTAAGAATTGCACCCAGTTGTCCTTAATGCATGCACACACCTGGGTTCCTGCCCACAGGAACCCAGGTATGTGCATGCATACACACCTGGGTTCTTGTGCTGCCCACAGGAACCCAGGTGTGTATGCATGCACACACCTGGGTTCCTGTGAGCAGCATTGAGTACATGCAGTCCAAGCCATATCTCCAGAGGGAACAGTAATATATAACCATATGTAAATAGACTGGCTGTATGTCTGCTTTCTTTCAGCGTATACAAGGATACAAGACTACCACGTTTTTCACCTTAAAGTGCCATTATGAGCTATGATAGCAATACAGTACCTATATAATCCTAGCCTGCCTTCACTTTCACAGATGAGATGCCCATCCATGCCCATCAGTGCACAGCAGATGCAACACAAGGGACCTGATCTGGGCACCAATATTCTGCCATTTTTCACTGAGATTCTTCAAGGTGAGACATCATGACTGAAGATGGAGAGGGTAGTGCTATGTTTTAAATGCAGAGGTGAGGATGAGTACAGAATATTTCTCAGACCCTCCATATGGATTACAGTCAGAGGCTCCTGCACAGGGGTGTATAACGTGCTTCGATGTGGAGTGAAGCTTGTGATAGTTTAGCCCAGACTGTTAACCATACCACTGCCATTCCACACACAGGGGGAATGATGTCATCACCACTACTGTGACATGAGGTGCTGCAATCCTGACCTCTTACACCAGTGGGAAGATGAAATTAAACAGGGATCATCACCTAGATACTCTAAGAATAACTTTTCTTACCTGCACACAGAACCTGCCACTACATGTCATCCAAAAATATTACACAGTGCTCTTTTTATCTCTATAGACCCTGAATAAACTGAAGTGAATAGGCAGTTACACAAGAGAAGACTAGAGTTCCTAAGGGAGCACCAGTGTGATTAACTTGCTTTAGACTGTACAATTTTTATATTAGCCATAGTTCAAATTCATTCCCAAACTATATAGGTATATACTAGACTAACAGCCACCAGGTCCTTTATAAACCTAGCTCTACAATCCAATCCAATTGTATTACTAGGTATCATGGGCATTTATTAGGAGGCAGGTATGTTAGTTAGGAAGTTCCTAGAGGTTATGTGGTGGGGTATGTTAGTTTGGGCATTACTTTCTGCTTCTGTATATGAGACATGGGGGACATACTTGGGGGTTCATACATCACTGTCAGTTCCATGATAATTGCCATAGGTCAAAAGTAGAAGTATGACTGTTGAATGTTAGTAGTGTATTGGCACATGCATTTTGCTAAATACATGGATGGGGGTCAGGTTGTTAAGGCTGTTCTCCCACATTGTGAGAATGCCTGTGAGATCAATCTCTTCCCCCATTTGTGTTATCATGAAATATTTCAGTTGAGATTTATGTTTTAATACACTAGCTACAACATTAGATGGGGAAATATGTATGAGCAACATTTTGGGTGGGTATACATCTGCATCATGGACAATCTTTATTAATACAGTTGTCTCTTTTGCTTATAATGTTTGCCTGAACAGCATGGTTTCTTTGTATTTGTAAATTTGTCTCAGACATCATTCCTGTGTCTTGGACTGAAGACCAGTGTTGATTTGTCCAAGTAGCTTATCACATTAATTCTGTATTTGCATACTGCAGGTGGTGTTGATGGCTGTTGGTTCAGGTGCCCCTCCCAGTTGTGTATGCTAATGGTCTTATTACATTGAGAACTGTCTTTTGGTCCTTCATGTATATTAGGTTTCACTGTATCATAGTAAAAACATATATCAAATTCAGTTTTTCATTGTAGTTGCACTTTTCTCTCCCAATCCCTTTTGTTGCTGTCCTTTCTATTACATACATTTCTTTCTTTCTTTCTTTCTCTCTATTTAGCTTACTAATATGTGCAACAGCATCATCTCGAACTGGACCCATACTTCTAGCAAAGCAGTTGACCCCCACAGGTGAAAGTGGCAGCAGCACCACCATCAAAAGCACATGGCACATCTGCACCCCAGATTGCAGCACTCACCTTCACACCTCCTGCCCTACCTGTACCACCCACTTCATGTAACCCTGCACTGGATGGTGGGGCAGTGGTATTCAACAGTAGCAGTACCACTGGAGTTGATACCTTTATGTGGGAGATTATCAACAGGAGGTTGGATACCTTCATCTGCCACATTGAAATCCTCCTCTGTTGGCTTGTTGAGTCATGCTCCTGACTAGCACTGTCTCCACCATTTGAGACAGTGCCCAGTTGGGATGGTATCCATGGTGGTAAATAATGTCCCACTGGGTTTCAGTTGTATGGCAGAGACTGCAGCCACAGACAGACTATCCTATTCACTATCCTGGCATTCTCTTCCTTTTTGTGCCAGTGTCCACCACTGTTGGATCCACTCCTCAA
>NC_056737.1:1286118246-1286228246 GCF_019279795.1 Protopterus annectens
ATGTTAATGCTTTACTTTTCTGCCATAGTTTTATCAGAAACAGCTGTTTCTGTTGGTGTTTACTGTGATGCCCACCACTGCTATCAATATGTGATAGCCACCAATATGTGTCATCCCCATGCTGAGCCAGTAATCAAGGAGCCTGAATCCTCACCACTGACACTGGAGAGGGACATGCACTTGGCATGCAAATGGATACACTCAGTATTTCCAGATGCAGACCTCTCTGCATCAAGTAAAATTTCCCTTAAAAGCACACAGGAAACACACTCAGACCGGAGTCTGAATGTCTCTGTATCCCTCCAGATCCCCAATAATACTCCCCACTGGTACAGCTGTAGGGTTAGGTCCTCAGCCAATTGTCCAACCTAGTCCTCTAGCACCCTCTCTGTAAATCCAGTGCTTTGTGTCCCTGCCCCAAGTAGCTCACACACACAATGAGAGATTTAATTTGCATATACACATACACACACACGCACACACACACCTGGGAAGGGTTGCCACAGGTTTACTAGCTTTGCCCCCTTCTGCCCAGACTATAAGGTAATTATCACTGTCACCAGACACTCCACAGTCAGCTACTCTAAGGCCCTTAACAAATGGTGTCCAATTATACTATGTAGTATTAATATTAATACAAATGTTAGTATTTCACCAAGATGGCTAGGCTTTCTGGAGTGTCTCACAAAGTGTAAATGTAAGCGCTCTCAAAGGTTAAGTACTTTCTACAAGGATTAACCACAATAAAAGTTTTTGATATATTTAATAATAAATAATAAAGGTACCTGAAAATGCTAAATATATATTCACAGTAAACCACAGAGTTCAGGAAATATTCACAGGAAATATTGAAAAGAACATTGATGGACAGACTCAATCAAATAAAGAAAAACAATATTTATTTAATATTAAAATAATATATATGTATTGTATTGTATTTCTATCCATTCTGTATATTCCTTTATTGCATGTTATGTAATTACTTCAGAAGTATGTATACTTAAAATGTGATCTATGTTTATCTTTGTTCTTACTATGTTTATCTTTGTTCTTACTATTTGTCTACTTAAACTTTTTTTTGGGGGAGTTTTTCTCCTCGGGTCTCTGCTGAAAAAGGGCTTCTAAGAACACAGACAGACTAACCCGGTTAACAAAGTAAAAATAAATAAAATAAAATAAATAATATTAAAATTAAATATTTAATATTATTGAACACTGGCTGACAACCAACTAATCCTTAACCCAAAGAAAACCAAACTCCTCCTTTTCCTCCCAATCTTTTTATCTCATCTTAAAACATCTTCCAGTCTCTCTTCTCTTGACAGCACCAATATCTATGCAGACTCCACTACAAAACTTCTAGGAATCACTATTGATGACCAACTGAAATTTGACCATGACATCCTACAGTCCATCAAAAAGACCAATCAAAAATTAGGTTTACTGTATAGACACAAAAAAAGTATTAACTAACACCTCTAAGACCTCACTTGCACAAGCCTATCTTCTCCCCTGCCTACTCTACTCTTCACCTATAATCACACACATCCAAGCAAATTTCCTAACCAAACTAGGACAAACATACAACCAGCTAGCCAGATTTGCCTGTAATCTCCCCTACAAATCCCATCACTGCCTCACACTACAAAAAACTTCAATGACTCAAGTTCCCACAACTACTCCAACTTTCAAAGCTGTAAATTGCACATTCTGTTTTCTACAAACCTGAAAACTGTCCCTCCCTATCCATCCTTGTAAACCTCTACAAACCTGCACGATCTCTCCGTAGCATCGACCAAGTACTACTGAACACCCACAAGTCCAACAAAACTATTGGCAGGTTACTTTATAAATGCCCAAGAAAGTACTATGCATTTATAAAGTACAAAATCCAAAATGAAAAGGAGAAACTTAGTGGAAACCAGTACTAATAATCCAAGAAAGCATTAAGCCACGCCAACTTTAGGAATGAAGTTGGCGTGGCTTAATGCTTTCTTGGATTATTAGTACTGGTTTCCACTAAGTTTCTCCTTTTCATTTTGGATTTTGTACTTTATAAATGCTCCAGATCTCAAACCTGGAACAAACTCCTATCTAACATATGACATATCTAATCTTCGCTCCTGTTCAAAAAGGAACTGAAAAAATACCTAGCCATCTCTCCCTCCTGCAACTGCCACCACCCCACCTAATCTGCCACTACCACACCAGAAATATTCCCTTCATACATTATATATACTTACAATCCTGTGAATCCATAGCTACACCACTGAACACTCTTAAAAACTAAACTTTCCTCCAAACTTTGCCCCCCCCATTTTACTTCTTATTCCCCTGGTCACCCCAACTATTTCCTCCTCATTTCCTTCTCCCCAGTCTATCTATTTGTTCCATCTCTCCTTCCACTCCACCCACTATAACTGACAAAACTGCCACTCTTTCCTATTCTCTGCCTCTTTAATTATTCTTCACTCTTCTGTGCACTCCACTTACTATTCTATTTTGTTCCACGAACTTGACCTCTATCATTTTGTTGTTGTACATGCAGTAAATGCATATTTTTAATGATTTCTATAAGGCATTAATGCTGTTACTCACATGTCTCTTTATCTTGCTTGTTTTAATGTCCCTAAACTTGCAATGTAACTTGGTATGGTTATGATATATGTTTATTATTTTTGCCATCATCTTTTTTATCTTGTATTTGTGGAGCTTTGTCAATATTCTTAATGATGATCTACAAGGTATTAATGTTGTTATTCACACGTCTTTTTATCTTTCCCTTTTTGTTTTTAAACTTGCAATGTAACTTCAATTTGTTATGATATATGTATATTATTTATCATGTATTTGTGGAGCTTTTCTCATCGGGTCTCCACTGAAAATGGGCCCCCAGCCCAGTGGACTAACCTGGTTAATAAAGGACAAATAAATAATAAATAAATAAATAAATATCTAAACTTAGCTTTACTATATTCCTGACTGAATCAAAAATAATTTTACTGTTCCCTAGTTAAGTTACTTACTACCCAATGGCAAGATGCTGTGGGTGAGCAGTTTTTCTAGTCATGCTTCCAAACAGAATACTCTATACTCTGAGATTTCTCTTTGTAATATCTAAAATATAATTTCCAAGAGGGTTGGCAGAATGACCGTATATGGTCACTTGACTCTAGATTCTCACAGTATTCCCCTTTGAAGCTGACAGACGGCCACAGTACACATCCAAATGTTTATGGCAGTGCCTGAGGCCTCCCCTCTTTTCACTGTGCTAATGGATAAAGGCTCTTCCTCAAACCCAGCGACACCAGTCCTATTTAGCACTGTGGGGTGCCTTTTAATGATTTCATAGCTCATTTGCATTTCCCTTATTTGTCTTAAAGTTAACCTCTGTTGTGCCAATATCCTCTATTAAAACATATATATTTAATTCAGCTGCAATAATACTTGTACATTTCTCTTCATTTCATGCACTGTTGATATATTTCAACACAAGCAAAGCTCACAAATGCATTTTCAGCACAAGCATCTGTACAAAATCAGTTTAATATACAAATGACATACAGTTGTAATACATTTATAACACAAGCATCTTGTATAAATCAGTTTGATATTCAAAGGACATATCATTCTTTACAAAACTCCAGCTGGATATGCTGGGACTTGTGCATATCATCACATTTACCAGTATAGGTCTTGGCTGCTTTCTCATGGCAAGATTTCTACCATACACTCAATGCAGCCCTTCAGTTTACAAATCTTACTGTGTAACATTACTCCAGTTGCTTATTTGTGCTTTTGCAAAATTAATAAAGTCTGTTCCTTCCAGTTTCTCTGATATAGCAGAAAATCTCAGGTTTTCTCTGTGCACTCTAATATTTTTAAAGAAGTCTTCTTCAGAAGCTTCATACTCAGACATTTTACCCTCTGATTGTTGTAGATTTATCAGTTAATCTGAATAGCTAGTAAACGTATCTTCAATTTTTCCCATCTTTTTTATTTGACTTTATATATGCTTTCAGAAGTTCACTTATTCTAAATGTGTCTGAGTGTGCTTGCTTTTTTCTTCTAAATTACTGGAAGCCATTGCTTATACAAAAATTGAAACTTGAACTGCTTTATGTTGTACAGCTGCAAAATTCTTCCCATCCAGAATTTTTCTTCTCCTTTTCTTCTAATTTTCTCCTGCCTCTCCAATTACATTATTTGTTGGCATCTAGACAGTATAATTACTAGCAGTAAATTACTTTTACCCAGACTGATAGCTTTTACTGATTTATTCACAATTTTTCAGTTTTCACACTGGAAACTGTTGAACAGCCTGCAGCCATCATAGAGTTCTCTTTCTCCTTGATTCTTTAGCTATAAGATGTATGTGTGCCTGTGTGTATGGGGGGGTCCATATTGTATTCTCACAGCACTGAGCTGAAAAGATAAAATAATTATATAGGTATTTATCCATTCATTTATTTAAATTTCTTTATCAGTATCAAATATCTGAGGTATATAGCCACAGTCATGGACATGCCTGTAATTGATGGTCACGCGCGCGCGCGCGCGCGTGTGTGTGTGTGTGTGTGTGTGTGTGTGTGTGTGTGCATGCGTGCGTGCGTGCGCGCATGTGTGTGCGCATGTATGCGTGCGTGTGTTTGTGTGTGTGTGTGTGTGTGTGTGTGTGTGTGTGTGTGTGTGCGTGTGTGTGTGTGTGTGTATGTGTGTGTGCATGTGTGCATGTGTGTTTATGTGGGGTGCATAGATGCTCTCAGCTGTCCATGATTTCACCTTATATTTTGGACTGTTCATCAGAAAGTTTGTGATTGAAGTCCCTAAATAATAGCCAACATCATTTCAGACTTAATAGCCATCAGGAAAAGCATACTAAGGCAAAGCCTGTTATGCTTTCAACTTTCTAAGTACATAAAGGTGACAGCTGTCCAGGATTTTGGCCCTTTTTCCACCATTATGTTTTAGTTTTCGCACTGATTATTGAGCTACAAGATTGAAAGGTACATGTGTGTGTGGGGGGGGGGGGGTAAAATAGGCTTCACATTGTGCTGTGGCAGCAGTGACCTGAGAAAATACTCTCATAGGTTCATGACTTCATAGACTGTCTCTGATTTTTTATTCTTTTTTTGTCCAATTTTTGCTGTGTTCCTTGTAAAGATTTTTTTCTAACAAACCAATGAGGATCTCAGCCACCAAATAATGACAAATGTGAATTTCTGAGTTAGTAACCTTCATGAAAACATGTAAATGCAAAGCCTGTTACTCTAGTAACTTTCTCATTATTTAAGGGTAATATCTGTTCCTGATTTTGTTTTTTTTTTTGTCCAGCACTATTATATAGCTTTCTTCTTGATTCTTAAGCTAACAGGTAAAGAGGTATGGCGGATGCAGTGGTTTCACAATTTATATATTTATTATTTAATTTGTTCTAAATCAAATACATGAGGTGTACAGTCACAGTTTTATTTATGTATTTTATTTAAATTTTGTTGATTAGGTTAGACCCATACGTCTCGACCTCTTAGTTCAAGAAATATGGACAAAGCCTAAAGTAAGGGGGGTACAAATGCCCTAAAATAGGGATATATATTTTAAATATTACTCTTACAAACTTAGAAAATTGCTAAAATGACACAATTTGTGTTATCATGTATTTTCTGAACTATATGAAGTATAAAATTAAAATATATTCAGTTATTTAGAGACTACAAACCAGTGATTTGCAAAGTTTTATGAGGACTAGATCAAAAATATGAGGCAAAAATCTGGATATTCTGGGAAAATTTGTACAGTTAAGAGGTATGGAACTTTGAATCACTAAGCCATTGACCACTTTTTAGGGGAGACCCAAAGTGGTATTCATACTAACTAGGGAACTTTGTCCAGGGCACTGAGAAACTTCCCTTACTCTTTTTGATAAATGCCATGGGATCATATATTCACCTCAGCTACCACAAAGTCAGGCAGATGAAGCCTCGGTTTAAGGTTTTATGTGACTTTAATTCCTGGTCACATCTTTGTGTGTGTGTGTGTGTGTGTGTGTGTGTGTGTGTGTGTGTGTGTGTGTGTGTGTGTGTGTATCATCCATGCATTCATGTGTGTATGTGAGTATGTGTATCTGTATGTATGGGCGCACAGATGCTCTTAGCTGTTACCACTTTTCCATAATGCCTGTGATTTTTTTCCTCATATTTTGGCTGAATCGTCATAAATGTTGTATTTTTCCTGGCAAGTCAGTAAGGCTTGTAGTCCTTTAATAATGACAGACAGTTGAGTTTGAGTTGTAATAACCTTCAGAAAAAATCATGCAATGCAAAACCTGTTATTCAAACAACTTAATTAGTATATAACATCATTAGCTGGTCCTGATTTTACCCCTTTGTCCAGCATTATGTTGTACCTTTCTCCTTTGCGGTTGAGGTAAGAGACTGAAAGGTATTTCTAGACTTGACAGATTGAAAATGGCCTGCTGATAAATCTGTATGGATTTAATTGTAAGTCTGCCTTCTGCTTTCTGAACTCCAATCAAACTGGTATAATTGGTACAGTAACCAAGGAAAGTTTGCTTCACTTGATATTATTTTATACCTGATAAAACCAGAAAAGGACATTTCGGTGTTAGGGAACATTACTTGACAGTTTCAAGTCTTTTCAGGATACAAAATTAATGAAGATTAAAAGGTAATAGCTGTAAACTATGTACCCACACACAAATTGGTTCAACAATACCTATATTTATGGAGACATGATAAAATGAAGTACTTAGAAATATGCATTAAAAAGGATTCTTTTCTAGCAGCTACAGAAATGGGGGAAGAGAATAAACAAAAGATAACACAAAAACTGAAAACCTGGAATCTCTGTTTGATGGATGTGGATAGCAAGATTCAAGCAGTGAAATGTTTTAGTCTCTTTAGTTTTATGCACAGGGGCAGGAATAATTTTATCAATCAGAGGCGAAGTTATGGACAACAATTAATTAAGAGTTGAAGTATTTTATCTGGGAGGGAAAGAGGGTAAGAGTCAAGTGGGATAAGTTCTTCATTTCAATAGAACAACGTGGTTTGGGATTACCTGATTTGAAAGGGTATTTCAGAGCTACACAGTTAAGGCTCCTGTACATAGCACAAGTAGAAACCATTAATTCAAAGTGGAAATGAGTGATGATGAAACGGGGAAAGGTCATGAAACGAGGAGAGACTGGGATTTTGGATGCAGATCCTTAAGGAGAATAGCAATAACCATGCAAAATATTATATTCATAAAATAGCAGAAAGTATTCTAAGAAATAAGATACCACTGGAATGGAGAAAGGAGATTCTACAAATAAGGATGATTGCAAGTAGGGGTACAGAGAATACACAAGAGGAGGTGGACTTTAGTGGAGAAAACTGGCAAATGACCCAAGGTATTGGGAGCGAAGAATTAGAGAAGGAAAGGTAATAAAATGAGAAGAGGCCAAGAATACATTTGGACTGCAGTCTAGAGATTGCCTTTCGAATCAAGGATTGATATCAGAGTATAGGCAAAGAGAAAGGAAGGGGGATCCTAAGTGAAAGACTGGCACTGGTAGAGCTTTTAGTAGAATCTAGAACAGAAACTGCTGTTAAAAAATGGGCAATTTGTAGGGCATATAAAATATTGCATGATAACTATAGGAATCAATGAGAGGAGGTTAGAAAGGATTGGGAAGAGGGACTGGATAAGCAATTCTCAAAGAAACACTGGGAGGGTATATGTATGGCTCCCAAATATGCAACAAAGTCTAAAAGATTTAGGGTTTTTGCTTGGAGGTATTTCCATAGGTATTTTTATGCCCTAAGCAGTATCCAAGGAATTGTTTCTAGGGTAGATTCTGAATGTTGGAGGTGTGATGGGAAAGAAACGGATAATTATGAACATATTTTCTGGGAGTGTAATAAGTTGGTAGACTTTAAAAATTTCCTGCTGACTATTCTGTCAGAAATACTGGGTGAGCAAATTGGTGTAACCAAGGATTTTTTTTTAAACTGTGATATAGTATCAGACTTGCCTATACATAGTCAAGTCTTGCTGAGTTTAATTCTGGTGGCTTCAAAAAAAAAAAAAACACTTAATAGAAAATGGAAATCAAAGTCGAACCCAATCATACTAGAAGTAGTGAATATAGTAACAGAGATAAAAGAACTGGATATGGGATCTTTAGAAAATGGCAGGAGCAAATGTCATAGCACTGGAATTGTGGGAACAATACATACAGAATAATGATATGGAGGAATGATGTCTAAAGGAAGTTAGGAATTGAATGAGCTATGTAATGTTGCATTGACAATGCCAGTATACAAGATTATATCTAATGTATGTTTGCTTCTGAAATTATGTCAATATGGTTTGTTTTCATTTATGTAATAATACATTTATATGCATGATTGCCTATGCCATAAATGATAATTCAATAAAGATGTTCCTTGTTTAAAAACTGCTTGGTTTAAGTACTGTTAATAAAGTTCTTTATTTTCTTTTTTATGGAATTAGTATGAGTGTTCTACATTTTTATTTACTTCAGAGTGTTTAATTGTAATGGCCCACATTACCACAAAACCGACTACAACATTTCTTATAATGCTGTTCTTTGTTTTGCTAATTGTGTTTCAGCAGTCTTATGAAATGATTTGTGAATATTATTTGATTTTTTTCTTAGTGTATGTTTGTTTTTGCTTGTTAAAATTTTTGCAGCTGATTTAATTTATCAACTGACTACATTGCCACCACATTATTTTGTGGATTTGTAGATACTGTCTAACAATCTACAATTTTTTTTCAACCATTATTGAATAACAAACAACAAAATCAATCGACCCCAACTGCCAAAGGTGTCACAAAGTGCTACAACAAAGTAAGAAAGTCTTCAAGGTGCACCACCATGAGCTTGCACTGTGTCACAGTGATAGAAACACTCTTTATTTGAAGAAAAACAATACAAATGTTAAAAACACACGAAATTCCCAGCTGAGATAAGTGCTTTCAGCTTCTTAAGCCTTCTTCAGATATGAAGAAGGCTTAAGAAGCCGAAAGTGCTTATCTCAGCTGGGAATTTTGTGTGTTTTTAACATTATTGAATAGCGTATCTATATCAACAGTAAAATGCATCACAATAATAAACAGATTTTTATCATATGCAATAATTAGAGTATAAATTAATAATCAAAAACATAACATCACAGAGCGAGATAATGATATTCAGGTAGCTACATGCCAAAGTGAGGGTGTTCTATTCCATAGTCTGGAAATATGCAACTGGTAATCCCTAATAATAATATTCTCTGATGAGCCTAATCCACGCGGTTTGAAATGACTCAGAGACCTTATAAGGTAGGACATACTCCTTCTGGGAAGCCCCAAATCCCTCCTGTAAGTCTATATGGTAAACACATCGTGTGGCTCTTTCCATTCCACAACAATAAAAACCCTTACCACTGTAGTAATATATATAAACCAAGACTGAAAAAAACTGAACTCAGTTAAAAAAGGGTATCATCATGCATGACTTTACTGCAATTTGTTTTCTGTTTGCATAATGTGGATAGAGCATACGTTAGCTTTTGAACCACAGGGTAGGTTCTTTCGTCCTCAAACTTTTTTAATGGTTCTGGTGAAGTGTTGAGCTTTTAGATCTGCCAGGAAATAAATTGATGCATTGTAGAACAGAAACAAAATGTTTATGGAGTAGCTGACATCAGTAACATGTTGATCCATCTGTACTTTCATTTTGTGTTGCCTCATTGAAAGGTGTGTGCAGGGTTACATACATATCTCTCAAGTGATCAGAATTTTGCAGAATGTCCAGATTTCTTACTCATATTTTGGTCTGCTCCTCAAAAAATTGTGTTTTTTTTTTCTGGAAAATTATTGAGGACTGAAGTTATTAAATAATGACAGACATTTCAACTTCAAATTCATATCATTCAAAAAATGCATGTTAATGCAAAGCCTTGTATTTTACTTAATTGTATTGCATTAACCTTCTATGCTTATAAGAAAGATCAATTGTTAAAATCTGCCCCTGATTTTGGGCCTTTGCTTCTATAATTTTTTGGCCTTTCCAAGATTCTTGCTCTAAGAGGTTGAGAACTAAAGTCAAAGAAAACTTTATTGTCATTCAGAAGTACACAGCAGTGTAGCTGAACGAAATTGTAATGCTTCGTTCTCAATGCAGGAAACAGTTCCACATATAGACAGAGAAAAATTAATAAAATATCACAGTAAAAATGTAATAAGTAGCAATTTGTAAGTAAAGTAGGACAGCAGTGACCTATACCCATCCCAGAATAGGAGACAAGCAAGACAAGGAACAATATAAAGTTAATATTGTCAAAGTAAAACTGAAACAATACCAGCATATCTATGATTAGACTGAATTATTGCACAGTTTGTATATTGCACATTACAGTCAGTCCTTCAGTGTGTAGATGAGCTACCTTAGTATTACACTTGGTTATTGCACATCCATAAAATAAGCCCCTTTATAGGTTAGTTATGTAACAGACGTCATGGTTCGTTTTTCCCAAGAGTTCAACAGTCTAATGGAGAGCAGGATTGCATATAATATTATATCTTTTGTCTATAAGTATTCTTGGAGTGAAATGAGGTGTTTATGGAGTGGCTGCCATCAGTGACGTTTAGACCTTGACACTCTTTCTAGATGTTTATGTGAAATTGTTCATTTAAACAAGTGAACTTAGTGAAGTATTACATTTTACCTGCCATCTGTATTATCTGACTTTATATTTATGAACACAGGGTTGTTGTTTTTTTTTTCATTCTTGTTTTCCCTTCCAATTTAGTAGCTTTGGTTGGGTGCATTTAATTAAATAGAGACTTTAGACTTGTTTGTATCTTGGTTTTGTGTCTGTTTACTGAGGTCAGTTAATGTCAATATTCTTTGTTTATTAATCTTTACTGACTTTATGTTAATTTTACATTTTTAGGATTTTATTGTAGACATTTACTACATCAAATATTATTACATTTCTAATTGATAATTTATCATTGTTATTAATCTTTTATATGTCACCTAAGATATTTTGGAAAGATATTGAGTAAACACGAAGACCCATTTGACTATGTCTTACAATTTTGTCATGTGTGGTGTCTGCTATTTCATGACTTCAGGTTTTCTGTTCCATTTGCCAACATTTCTACCCAGTTTTACTCTTGCAATCTGCATGGAAGAGGTGTTCTGGAATCAAGCCACTTACCCAGTTAACAAAAAATTAAACAAACTGATTGGTAAGAGAGACCTTAAAAGGGCATTGGAATCAATGATAAACAAATTAGTTAAGAACCGTGAGAAGGCATTACATTTTTGGATGACATTATATAACAAGTGTTTGTGACGAGGACAGAGGTTCTTACTTCTAGGTTCATAGAGTCATAAATTCATATTTAAGCAGTAATCAGTCTACAGACCATTACAAGCTTAACAGGTAAACTAGATTTAGAAGTTCCCTTCATCCTCAAGGAGGGCAACATAAGAGACAAGAGGGGAAAATTTGAGGTTAACCATCCAATTATCAAGGTTTACCCTGAAGATGGCATGGGTGCTACTCTGCTTGACATGTAGTATAAGTTTGTTCCACAGATGGGAGAAATGCTAAGATATGAATTTGCCACACCAACATGTCTTATTTGTCAGAAGATGAAGGTTTAGCTCCTTTAAATGGATATTTGAGGAGCCATTTGTTCTAAGAAGTAATAAGCAAACAAAAATGTAAGATATTTAATGGCTCAAAAGGCCATAGAGTAGTTTATAAGAGGGCCAGTACAGAGAAAAGACTGCTGGTCTGTCTAGATAACTAAGAGTCTTGAGTTGGTAACTGTTTGGAATGCTCTGACCCATTTTAGTGAGTCCTCTAATGCTTAGACTGAATAGCCAAAACTGGGCTTACATATCTTGAGTCTGAGATGGCCATTTCTCAGCATATTTCTATTTCTCTCATTTATGCTTATCTTGGAGTTAGAAAAGACATTAATGAGAAGGGCAATGCTCTTCCCTTGCATTTTCACTGCATTTTGTTTGGAGGGAGGCATGCTGGCACTTGTTGTTATTAGTGCTAACATTTTAACAGGGAGCCATCTTAAGGCTGATGATCTTTTTAATTAGGAATCTCTGAGGTCTCTCGAGTTAAGATATATGATTTAGACAAATACTATGTGATATGGATAAAGCTGAACTAAGACTTCTTTAGATGTAGAAGAGATGCATTCGGAATTTTGATGAGCCAGAACAATTCCGGGGGCATTTTTAAGCCTATCTATGTTTTCCAAGGTAAGAATCAAACCATGTACCTTGTTTGAAAGTGCAGAGATATGATAATCAAAAGATAAGGGATTATCTTTATGGCAGTGTCTGAATGGATAAGTGTTCCACCTATATGGTATGATGTGGAAATGCTTTGTCTACCAAAATGAACTATACTACATTTTTCACATTTAATTTGAGACAATTGTCCTTGTATCAGTTGTTAGCATTGTCTAAACCATGAGGAACAATTCTAAATTAGTGAAAAATCAAATAATAACATTAAATTACAGTTGCCTACAAATTTAGATAACCACAGGGAAGGAGCATTGACCTAAATGTCTTAGAAGTAGATGCCAGATAGGAGGGACCCTAAAACTGAGCCCCGTGGCACACCACAGGTAACTGTTTCATTTACAGAGGTGGCACTAGAGGAATCGTATCAGACAACCAGTTAGTTATCAAATGCACAACTAAAGGAGTTATATTCAGATTTACAAGTCTGTCATTGACGCCTGCATGGGGAATAGTGTCAAAGGCTTTGATGAGGTCCAGATGTAATATATGCACTATGTAACCAATTTCTGCTGCTTTAGCAACTTTATCAAAGAAATTAGTAATGTTGAAGTGGCACGGTCTACATTTGGCAACATCAGATTGATGACGGTCCAGGGTTAAGAGATTTTCAATATCCATATTAATGAGCATTACAATAGCTGTTTTCCAGGATTTAGGAATGTAACCAGAGAAGACACTTAGATTAAAGAGGTTAAGAGGGGGTTCAGATATGCCAAGTTAAGCAACTTGGTATGTTATCAGGGCCCATGGATGAGGTCTTCATAGCTTTTGAGGAGAAGATTTGTTCTATAGTATTACAGGGTGTGGCTGGGTCTGAGGAATCTGCAGAGCAGCTATAATTGTTGATGGAGGAAAGTATGCATTCATTTTGCCAGCTAGGATATTAGCTATTTCCTTTGGGTCAGAGTGGGCAGTATTATCTGGGCTAGCTTTGGACTATTTTTACTATTTCTTGTTTGGTGTTTTTTTTGACATAGTTAAAGAATGATTTGTAGTTACCAATGGTTTTCTTGGTTATTTTAGCTTGTATTCACCTTTTAGCTTAATAATGGTTCCCTTAAGCTTTTTAGTAGTATGCTTAAGTGTACTCTTAAGGTAGGTAGAATGATGCATGTCATAAACAGCAAGCATTTTTTCTTTTCTTTTGTTATTTATTTTATTTATACTGGCTCATAGGTGATTACTAGGCTAACAACTCCAGGGGGCCTTTTTAAGCCTATTTATGTTTCCAGTGTAAGAATCAAATGTTGTACCTTGTGTTTGTGAGTAACATACCTTAACCATTATGCCAACCCCTATAAAGATAAAAGTGCTTACTTAAATGTATAGATAAGTACTAGGCTAGCTGCACTTATGAGTCATATTAAGCCTAGCCAATTCCCTCTTAAAAGATAATAATCAAACCCTGTGCTTTGCAACTATAAGGTAAAAATCTTAACCACTCTGCCAACCCCCTGGCAAAAGGATTTTACATTTCTCATTATATTTGATGTAGATATGAACTACCCTATTAATAAACCTGTTTCAGTGGAAGTAAAAGTTAAAAGTATAGGCAGCAGCTTTATCATTTGCTATATATTATGGCATATTGATTACTGAACCAGGGAAGAGCACTGCTGAATGCAAAAGAAGATATGTCAAGGAGTCTAATGCAGGCTAACCATCTCCATAATAGTTAATAGGTAACACCTACCTCTAGGGCTCTGTGTGGGCCACTGCCCCCCTGGGGAAGTAAATTACTGACCAGGGTCTAGTGCGAGTAACAAAGAGGAGTCTCCTGGGTGTTACAGAAGACGCCATGAAAGGTGTTCTTAGGTTTGAACAAGGAAAGAAGCTGTTGAGAAATTCTACTTATTTATTTGTTTATTGTGTTTCTTAATTGGGCAGCTGGACTGGCATTCTCGGTACAAATGATTACAGGTATTTGTGACAGTAAAGCCGCTACAGGGTTGAGTAAGAGTACAGCATAAAGCATAACATGTCTTCACAAAGTAATAGTGATGACAAAAAGCATGAAGTATGCCAGCTAGAGTACCAGATAACAAGGCAACAGAGTCAGAACAATACAATGTATAGCATGAGCTCACAGTGACAACTTAATATTATTTTTTCCATGCTAGTGGAACTTACCCCCTTCTTTGTTTTTGACTGCAAGGTCAGTTTTGCTTTCTTGTATTAAAAAATATGGTAACCGTTTTTTTTTTTTTTTTTTTTTTTTTTTTTTGAAAACCTCATATGAATGAAAGAATATCAAAAATGTGAAGTGTGAACTGAACTCAGGAAAGGCAGTTGTGAATGGATGGATTTTTCATTTGTCCCTATAAACAAACATTCCCAGGGATACGATAAACTCTGTGTAGGCTTAGTGTCAAGCCTACATGGAGTTTACATGCTAGTGCAATAAGTGGCAACACTAATTGCTTATGTATGCCATGCATTGCACTTACATGGATACAAGCGAGGTTTCCTGGCTAGCAACAGTGTTGCCAACTAGGAACCCATGTAAAACAGCACAGACACCATCAGATATGCAGACATGTTTACCTGTGGGCAGGCTAGTTCTGCTTGATTGCACAGACAGCCAAAATGACTACCAGTGTTTAAGTTAAGGCAGTGAATACTGTTCTAACACATTATAGGAAAGTGTATTCAGTGCAGAGTACAATACAAACACGTTTTATGCATACGGAAATAAAGGTTTGGTGGTGACCATCAATGGAGCATAGACTGAATTATAAATTCACTATTCCGGGGAAGTGTGTATATTGAAAAGGGCCACATACATGAATGGTAGGAATGAAGAAAGGGGAAAAGGACATGTGAAGCATGGTAAAGTACATCAGATAAGGGCATATCAATGTACATACAGTGCATACTGCTGTTTACACCTCCTATGTGGGTATAGTCATAACATCACATATTTATTGTATATTATGTGACACACAAGGTTACATATCAATGGAAATGCTTGTTGTGATATAAGCACCCTGACATGATCACTGGAGAGGACATTTCTCTAGGACAGTATGTACAGTAGGGGGTAGGTGCATACTATGAAGATGTGCAAAATGAGTTGCTGGAATATGAATGTAATCTCAGCATAGGTCTCAACCAACCAAGACACAGAGCAACAGGCTCATGGACAACAGTAGACAGAAGCACACATAATCATGGGCAATATCATAATAATGCCATCATTAATCTGTGTCATTGATATAAACTATGTGATTGTGACTTATTATACATGTTCTGTATGAACACACATGTACAACTGTAATGATTATTCAGTAATCTATAAGGGTAATCAAGCACCCCTTCAAAAATTGCCACTTTTGGAGGTATTAAGAGTTACAGTGTTACATCTATAGTTTACATTACAAGGAATCCTGGCTAGTTGAGAGGTTTGCATGACACATATGTACCACAGTCCACACTTGCACTATGTAACCCCTACCATCAATGTTGTCAATGAGCTATGTATGTACTGGGTACATCACAGGAACAGGTATCACACATGTATCTTGTATAACACCTTGAAGGGAGTCCTGTATTGTCAACTCCTACTGGTTATGCATAACAAAGAAAACTTATGTATGAACAAACAGATGTGTGGAAGCTCACTGTGGCAAAAGTGATACACTTGAGTATATCAGCCCTGGAAGATGTGTGGTGAGGTACATGCAAAAGGGTGCATTGTACTCAATTATTGGTGTGATGATTGCTGAGAACAATGGGAGTATAATGTCCTTTGATGTGGATGACCTGCCCATACTCTGGAATTGTGCTACATACAAGAGATTTGTCACCACTGTGATCACATGCTGGTGGAAGCATCTACCTGTGTACCCAGGTCATGTACCACTTGGTCTGCTTTTATGGGTGTGCTGTCTATATTGTAATTAGCTTGTGTATTTGCTTTCATAAAGGAGCTTATCATAATTTTTGCTCATCTACTGTGTCTCCATGGCTCTGGCAACAATCATCTGTGTGTGTTAATACTTTCTGCATTATATCTACCATTCTTGGATTCAGTGACTGTCCACAATTTGCAGTTGTCTAGAAAGCTGGTTAGACAAAGTTTGTCTTGACCTCTGAGACTTAAGTACTGAACAGGAAAGGGCCTATTACAGAATCTTTAGGTATGGACCTGGTCACTGGATGCTAGCTAGAAGTGACTTCACACACTTCCACATTATGTGTCCTATATGTGATCCATTTGTCTACCCACTTGATGACGATGTTTATGCCCACTTGACACAATTTCTCTGTAATACCTGAGTGTGGATTTGTGTCAAATGCCTTGGAAATAGCAAGTTACATGGGATGATAGTCTTTTCCGTATGCATACCCTTGGTGACTTTCTTGAAAACATCAGATTTAAAAGCTATGATGCAGCCTAAACAAATCAAACATAGGTTTGGTACACAGTCAGGGGATTGTCTGTGTCCTTTTTTGATGAGGTCCATGATGACTCATTGGTCTGCCTCACAGATGAGGAGAGTCAGGAGTATGGGCTTATGAGTCCTTGCATCAGGTGATGGTCCCCTAACTGTTCAGATGGATGATTGTTCTGTACACCCTTCTGCAAGAATATAGGCTATGTGGAGGATGTAGGACCCAACTGACTCTGCTAGATCAGGTTTTAAGTCATGCTATAGGCAACCTAAGACACTGTCAGGGCCCACTGATTCTGTGTTTTTAGTCTTAGAGAGCACACAGATGGGCTGCTCTCCTGAGAAGATAAACTGAGTAATGTTTGGATGCATACTTTGGCTGATGGCCAGTGGTGACAGGGGGGTGAAGTATGAATCAAACTGTCAGCTAGCAGATTGTCTATTTTCTCCAGTTGAGTATGGCTGGTGGCATCCACAAACTGCTCTGTGCTTAGTTGTGTATTCCCCTTAACATTTCCCGCTTATTTATAAAATGATTTGTGACAACAACTACAAATACAGCCTAAGTTATGCATCACATGCCACACATGCAGCTGTACCAATGTCACATAATTGCATCAATTGCACACCATTTGCATATATGTGTTTCATGAAAAAGTTGTGTTTGAGCAACCTGATGCCATATAGGGACACATTACAAATGCGTTGATTGTGGTTGTGGCTCATCCAGAACATTTACTGACACAAATACTGATAGTCACACAATGATGATGGGGACCACCTCAAGAAACCTTGGGAATAATAACATAATTGCACATACAATGAATTCCACAAGGTTGCAATTGAAACAGAATTGCACATACAATGAATTCCACAAGGTTGCAATTGAATCAAAACATGTGATATTTTTCTGTATATCACAGCATTATATCCTATGGATGAAACAAGACTTATGTGCCCATGTAATCAGTATGACCTTATACCAATGTCTGTCACAGAACATTTAATGATGATAGGTATACACATGAATGCCTGTGTCATACTGCAAGTGTCAATGTGATAGGTGAATGAGAACTGCTTAGAAAGTTTATCTGCTCCACTACAAATACACATGCCTTAATAAGCTAACAATATACATAGTACCATCCCAGGTCAACAGTTCTCAGGAGACATATTACTACAGCTGACATAGAAGGAACATGTAATGAAATAGCAGCAAAGGATATCAATATATTACCTCACATCACAGATTCTAATACACTCTTGTAAGCCTACCATACATACACACCTCAGTATAGCACATGTCAATGACAGCAACATTGACATGTGAAATGGTCATAGGTCATTGCTAATCTAATGGCCAACATCACATAAATTCCTAAACATTATTATAACATTTAAAGCAAACTCAGTATATCTATATGATGGAAGATAGTAAGGCTATGTGTGTATGTGTGTATTTGTTTGATTGCATTACATAGTGCCTCTCTCCATATGCGACATGTGCACCACCTTGTGATAGAATTAGCAATCACACATCCAGTGTTCTGGAGATGGCTTGCAGAGGTTCATGGAAAGACTCTGCATCATGATGTATGTTTGCATCTTTGACATGAAGACATCTTCCACTCCTCTACATGAAGGATGTCATGTGGCCAGAGGGAAAAAGGGGATGTTGGCTGAATGGGGCTACATTAAAGAATATTCTAAGTGGTATTGAAATGAAAAGTGAGTCAAAAGATCATACAATGACCATAATGTACCACCAACCACCCACACAGTAGTAGAATGGGTCTGATTTGAACATTACATCAGTGTAGATATAGAAGCTGAATTCTGTACAATTTAACAGTAGCATCACCACATATGTCTGACTTTAGCACTGTCACATTGCAATTGATGGAGTTTTAGCATCATTGTATGCTGAGAAGAACATGTTGGGATGAGTGCCTGACATGGATGTGGAGTCACATCTCTGCGTAAAATTGTCTCAAAAAAGTTATTTGAATGAATACACTCTCAAGTTGTTTGCTGTCAGATTAGAACCCCTAAATATCTAGTTACAGAAGCTGGAGAACATACTACTTAATGTTACTGCCACAGTAAAAGTTTGACTTGAATAATGTCAGAGTGCACTTTATACAGGATGACATTATTAGTGTATGTTACAAGAAGGTTTTTGTTGGAGTGCCTGACATAGCTGTAGACTCACATGCCATTCTAAACTTGACACCATAATGATTTTTGAATGAACACACACACACACCAGTTGACCACAGTGAGATTAGAAACCCTACCTAACTATTTGTAGAACACAGTACTTAATGTAAGTACCACAGCACAAATCTGGCTTTTATAGTGTCAGACAACACTTTATAGCTTATGACAGCAGCAGTGTATGTTTGTGAGAAGAAGAAGATAGTAGGAGTGTCTCACATGCTGTTCTAAAATGGTCTCTTCGATGTGATTTAACTGAACACAAACGCAAGCTGACCACTGAGACAAGAACCCCTACCTATCTATAGAACACAGTACTTAATGCAAGCACCACAGCAAAAGTCAGACTTTAACACTGCTGGTGGACAATTTATAGTGGATGATATCATCACTGGATATTTGACAGAAGATGTTAGGATGCCTGTATGAAATGGATGTATAGGCATGTACAAGTATCAAATTATTTGTACTCCATAGCACAGGATGGCTGACAGCAGGATGCAGACTCGTGCTCTTCTGACCACACACACACACACACACACACACACACACACACACACACACACACACACACACACACACACACACACACACACACCAGTTGACTGCAGTGAGATTAGAATGCATACCAACTGTTTACTCCAGCTAGTGAGCTCAGTACGTAACACAAGTGCCATGGCACAAGCCTAACTTTTACACTGCTGCTGCTGGACAATTTATAATGGATGACATCATCAATGAATGATTGTGAGATGATTTTGGAAGGCTTGTAAGAAATAGCTGGGTAAGCATGTATGACTGGCCAGATATTTATTCTGTATGGAACTGGACTGATGATAGTAGGATACAGACCGATGTCCACACACACTTACAAATACACAGAGATGCACACACATAATGTGGCTGCTGTGGTAATTCTACCCACATGTGCATATTTTGTTTCCATCTGCAGAACATAGTAGGTAATGATTGCACCATCCCTGAATTATGTTTTTGCCTTGTTATACTGGTCTTTATAGATGATGCCATCATTATCATATGATATGGGTAACATATCCTGTTATGTGAGTGGTGTGCAAAGTGTGGACTTTGCATTTTCTACTGTGTTTCCAATGTGCAGGTATACTTTAAAAGACAGCTTGTTTAACTAGATGCAAAAAACTACTAAAATACATAGGTACAGGGCACACACAAGTCTGAGTAAATATGTGTTCAGTCAGTATCAAGTATCTTCCCTTTTGTTGTATTATTATGTGGATTATAATGGGATGAAGAGTAACAGGGCAGTGAACATGCTAATTCATGCCAGTCATCTATTTCCATAGTGTACCACTGAGCAGCTGGTGTGTGCAATCGATGGCAAAGTGTTTTACATGTCATGACTACTACTTGAACATGAGAAGTACTTATGCATATTGGCTATGGTAGAAATAGGTTAGAGATACAATATTATTCAAAATGTAGTCTATATTGCAAATGTTATGTCAGAAATTTTATGACATGAAGAACTATTAGTACTGCTTTCCCCATTTTTGGGGAGTTAAGCAATGAGCAAATGTGGATCTCTGCTTCACTGTGAAGATAATGATAATTCTATTGGTTCGCTTTCCTCCATGCAAACACACTAAGCAGAGAGGCATGGCACTCATCACGTTATACATTCACATATATCTGACTATTATTAAAGTATGACGTCCATCCCAGAGTAGAAAAGACAATTTTAAGTACAGAAACATAATTGTCAGTATACCTACAGTCACACATATAATTCATATGCTTTCCAGTGCTATACATAGTTATTCTTATTTAAAATTATCTTTACATTGTTTTTTAGTTTTTAAAATTGACTTTACAAGCATTAATACAATTTGTAGTGTGCTAGATTAGAACCCTTGCTCACCTGCATTGGGGACATTAGCGTATACCAGTTGTCACAGGAAAGGCTGGACTACAAGGGTATTTTTACAGTCATTACTGTGCAGAGTACTCATTGCAACTGAGACCTTGTTCGTTAGACCTGCTTATTCATTATACATACACATCAACGAGTTAAATGTTTAACAATCTAAGTGTGTGTGACATGAAAGTTCTGAAAATAAATGTTTATTTGTGATAATTGTGATATTTTACTTAAATTGTACTGATAACCACAGTTAGACATATCTGGTGTATGCTCAGTATACCTGCTATACATAGTTATCTGTGTACATAATTATTTTTCTATTGTGAATTTTTCTATAAAGTAAAGTCGAACAGCATTATTAAAACTTTCAAGTGCTCTAGATTAGAATTTCAGCTCACCAGTATTGCAGCTCTTAATTTACAACTGCCGCCACAGGAAGAACTAGGCAGCAGCTGTTTATTTTCACATTCATTACTGTGTATGTGTGTTGACTGCAGCACAAGTACCTTTTGTGTGTTTGCGTGGTGAGAAACCACACATGTTACAATGTATCCTTTTTGAAATTGACAATACTGTTGTCAGCAGGTGTTCTGGACCTGCAGGTGTTTTGGAAGCTTGCTGACTGCCACGCAATGCCATATAGCATGTTTGCACGATTGTCAGCAAAAGATGCAACTATGTATCCATTTTGAAATTCACAATGTCTGCCTATTGTCTGGAAGTGTTGTGGAAACATGTTGACCACCACTCAATGCTGCTTAGCATGTTTGCAGGATGAAAGGCAAAATATGTAATAATGCATCTTTTATGAAAGTGACAATGTCTGCATGTTGTCCAGGCCATTAAACCATGTTTGCTAGAAGGTGAACAACATGCAAATGAGATTAGCAAAGCTCAACATGTATTATTATTGTAAAAAAAGTGTTTGTTTTCATCACTAAAATATAAATGTGGGACTTGAACCTTGATCTACATGTACTATGTGCTGTGTGATTGATCATGTTTACCAGGTGTGTGGCACACACACTTGATTCAAAGCTGTAATTTATGCTGTCTTTATCATAGAAGCAACTTCTGTTAATTTTAATTTATTTCATCGCTTCACTGTATTTGCACTAAGGCACATGTCACGCAAATATTAACATTTAAAAAGAAAAAACATGAACAACATTACAAAATGCTTTTAAACACACCTTACAGATTTTACACAAGTCTGGATTTGAGCTGTCAAACTAATGAACAACAAAACACATGACAGGTATCTTATCTCACTTTGCCACAGTAACAACTTTGCAGCAGTAATGCAAAGCATTGTACATACAAGCAAGTCT
This sequence comes from Protopterus annectens, assembly GCF_019279795.1. NCBI lineage: Eukaryota > Metazoa > Chordata > Ceratodontiformes > Protopteridae > Protopterus > Protopterus annectens. Next base: position 1,286,140,456 of record NC_056737.1, read on the forward strand.
CATTTCCTCCACAGTATTAATAAGGCATATACACTTGTACACTCTCAGTTTTAGCTTACATATTTCATGCAATGAGTAATCACACAAACACTTATGAATTTTGTTTTACAAATGCAGCTCTGTCTTCTGTTTATAATGTGTTCATGCTTCTCTTATCTGACATACAGACTGCAGGGCATTTTGTATCATTGTCATTAAAATGTATGATAAAATTATATGATAATAAAATACAGTTTTCGACAAAGGGAGTAGGGTTTGGCTATTACTGGACCAAAATGAGAAATGTATGCTGTTCACTTCCATTTAAAAGCTTGTTACAGTTACTTCTACACTTTGTAAGTGTATCCTAGGTGATACACCCAATACAGGTAAAGTAGTTTGAATTGCTGTTGTGTCTTCCTTCTCCTAAACACTAATCATTTACAGTTGCAGTCCATTAGCAACTGGCAATGAGGTAGCACCTACACTATATTTACACCTGCTAAACAAAGTCAAACATTTGGATTCAGCGATTCTAATGAATTCACACCTCATATGCACCTTCACCATGCTCGTAGGCCTGAATCCACACTATAAAAAGATAACCATGTAGCGAGGGAATTTGAAGGTGAGGAGAGTTGTGTACAACACAGAAGATTGCTATTCATTTTGATTTATCTGCATAGAAGGCTTCTGATCTTGTTAAAGTATGGTTGTATTTTTCAAGTACATCCTAGATTTATTAACATGTTACAAAGGAAATAAATTATCTATATGCAGTAAAACATAGAACTTTAGTTCACTGATAGCATAGGCATTTTTGGCAGGTGTTTTACTTTTTCAGATAAGAGTGTTATTGTTACAACTGGTTATCTTAAATGTTTCTTATGTTATTTCAGGAAAATGTAATGTACAAAATGTAATGCACTATATTGTCAATGGTGCATGGGTGTTAGGTTTCTAAGATGGCTCATAGACACCTCCAGTGGAGTGCTGGACACAGTAATAGATGACTGGTAATCATATAAAATTGACTTTTCTGGTATAAATGTGTACACATATTTTGTGAGAACTGAGCTGAAAGCATTTGTAACAATTTAATTCTGTGGTATTCCTTGGTTTATACAAACTGTCATTTGCCTGTTGTTTTGGAGGCAGGGGAGCAAAGTACCTTTTGTATGTTGCTACAACAAAAGTTGTGTTTCAATAAATTTGCTCTTGAAATTGTGTAGCCATCCTCTTTATTCCATGGTAAACAATACATTACTCCACTGGTATTCCTTGTTTGGGATCAGGCATTGGCTTGTGTGTGAGTGTGATACGGTACAACTACATAACCTTAAATTTTAATGAATGAACTGTGTGTCTCCAGTGGTTAATGTTGAAAATACAATATGTGTGTTTATAAGCAGGAATTTCATTATGTGATATTTATGTGCTGTATCCTTCTCTGTTTTATGTCACATAGGTTATGGCTCCCAAGCATACAAATCCACATAAACCCTTTTCAGTGACTCAGAAAATTATGTCATAGTTCAGGCATCCAGGCACCATGGTGCCTTTCTGCTTGAGAGGCGATATCTTGATATGGCTGACAGAATACAGATTTGGAAACAAGTAGTCAATGACGTGAATGCCTTAGCAAGGAGCACCATGACTTATGATCAGGTGCGTCATAGGACCACTGTCACAATTTCATCACTCCAGAGAAGAGCAGCTGCAGTTCCTGTGAACAGCCAGCTACAGGGGGGCTTGCTACAGAGCTACCACTGACATCTAATCAAAAGTTCCTCTCTACTGTCAAAGATCCAGAGAGCTCAGTGGAAAGTGCACAACAATATGTGATTGATGTTGGTGCTAATGTTGCTGGGATAACAAGTATGTCCCAGGAGAAGCTTCCAGGTAAACTTACATATGTTAATTTATAAGATTTGCTTGAGCTTGTAAAGTAAAATATTAGTACATGGGGTTTTTATTTATTTATTTTTTTGGATGAACCTATTGTTAAATTGATAGAGTTAAAGACACATTTTTGTTCACTACATATGGGCTTTGGGTGGAAGTGTCAGCCAAGCTTCAGTTAAAAGTATTGTTAAAGGACATATAGGCAAACATTGTGTATTTATTGTCCCCTTGTGTTATTGCAGTTGTAATGATTATCAAGTTTAATATGACTACTGTTTTAGGAATGTGTATATATTTTTTTATATATGATAAAATATTTGTATTTTTGTAACACTCTGCATTTCTTGTTTTTGATTTTGTTTAGAAGTTTTTGAATTGTATATAATTATTCTTGTACTTTAAATATGAGGGTATGTGTAGTCACATATTAAATTAATGGGCTTATATAAATCTGTGCTTGAATGTGGCTGTATACTCTGAAGATGTCTATTCACTACTCAGACAAAAGGGCTAAGTATTTGGATTAAACTACTGTGTTTTATCATCTTTTTTTTTTATTCCTGCTGGTTTTTCTTGCTACCTGTGAAACTGGAATGTTTTTATAGTGGCAACAGTGTTAGTTTGTAATAATGTATTACATTTTACTGTAGGTATTAATTTTGTTCCTGTGTTTGTTGCTTATTATCACAGGTGATCCTGAAAGTAGAAGTGTAGGACTCTTACTACCTGATGTCAGAGTATTGGCAGACACTGATGATGATGGTGGCCAAACAGAGGCACAGTCAGGGGGTGCAGAGGTTGAATCTGACACTGAGGTTGACATTCAGCCATCCCCTGTTTTTCCATCAGACACAGCCAGTAGGTCTATGCATATCTATTCCAGTGAGCCCTCGGATATTGGACAGGTGGAGGGTGACACACTCGAACAGGGTAGTGTGGTTACTGCAGCTTCTGTGCTGGTTGACTCTGGCCGTAGCCAAAGTGAGGGTGAGATGCCATGCAGGAGAGTTGTTAGGGGTTCTCAGAGGATGCCTTCTGTCAACTCTCCACCTGATGCTCTTTACAAACTACTTGACATACATTTAGGGCCATCATGGAGATGCAAGCACATTCCAATACAGCCTCTGAGGACATGCTTAGGTTTGTAGAAGTGGCACAGGCTGACAAGCATAACTGCCTCATGCATGTGATGGATTCATGATGAATGACACAATGGAAAGGGCAGTGTCTGTGATGAAACATCTGCTGGGAGGGGGATGGCATCCACATGATCATAGGTCAGCAGCATCATCTGATGTTAGCCAGCATGGCTATGCCCGATCATGCTTCCATAGTGGCACTACTTCCACTGCTGTGTCAGTGATTGAGGTGTCCACAACTAGACATGGGAGGCCATGGGGTCCTGGTCCTGGGTGTACTCATGATGGGAGCTTGTCCAGCAGACACCAGTCACATTCAAGTAACAGTAGTGCCTCTACCCATGAGGATGGACATGCCAGTGCAACTCCTGGTAGAGCCAGTTCTTGCAGTCGAGAGTGACGACAATGAACTGCATGGCTCACACCTGTCTGACACACCAGGATGTAGAGCTAGCAGAGAGGTTGGATGTGTTCTTGCAGGCACTCACACACACACCTTTTACCTTGATTGCCCATACAGACACACACGCATAACAGTTACATGGGTCAGTTGTGAGCCTCACATCTCATTTGGTCTCAGTGACCATTTGATAATTTTTCTAAATTTCTGCCTCCCTGTGTTTCTTACTCACATACCCTCACTACCTTTTATGTCAGCCTTGGCCTCCTGCTCACCCCAACCCCACCCTGTGCAAGTGATGATAACTGTGCCATCACCTAGTTTCTATCTTTTGGATTCATGGATACATAAGTTTTTTTGTCTAATGTCCAGGGTGCATAGCTGACTAAGTCCATAGTATATATGTGTTTGTGATCTTCTGTTGAAAACTGTAGTACTTTTTTACAGGTTTTTGCATTGTGTGCATCTTTGATGCAAGAGGCCTATTAGCTGATAGAGAACACATCTATTGACATAAGTCATTGCTGTCACATATTGATGCCATTGCTGTAAAACTCACCCACCTTCTACTTAGTTACACTAGAAAGTAATAGCATGCAAGGATATGACATTCAATTGTGTTCTTAGCCATTTATTTTCATATTCTATGTTTAACACTTACATTGATAGTCCAGCAGTTAAAAGAGTTGTAATTCGGGGCTGACTCTGTGTAATGCTAGCAGTACACAGCCATTATGTGGGTAAGTAAAGGCTGTGAGCATTGCCTGGCATTGATGTTACTATATGTATGTGCACAGAATGAACGTTTTGCCCCCTTAGGTGGTGAGCATGTATGATATCCATTGCCTATTGGCCATGGCAAGGGCATATTGTGCCTACCAACACCCACAGCACCTGGTAGTTCCCCCTATGACTGCTCACCTGCATGTGGCTGTGGTGACCTTGTCAGTGGTGGTGGGATGTGTGCACCTTCTCCTTGGTGTTCCTGCTGAAGCTGTTTTCTCAGAATAATATTGTGAAGGATAGCACAGACAATGAAAATGTCAGCACAAATAAAGGGATTGTACTGCAGGGGTCCCCAGATGTCTCTCGGCACCAGAACCATTTCTTCAGCAGTCCAAACACATGCTCTATGATATTTCTTGTTTGAGCCTCTGCCTCATTAAAGCATTCTTCTGTGGGTGGGTATACATTTCTTATGGGTTTCATCAGCCATGGCTCAAGTGCATAACCTGCATCCCCCAGAAAAATGATCCTGTGGGATATCTCCCCTAGAAAACCTATAACAGATTTGAGAGTTGTGCCAGATATGGGAATCGTGGTAACTGCCTGGGTTGCTAGCAGCAGACACATTCAGGATCATTCCCTTAGCATTACACTCAACATGGCATTTAATGGAGTGGAAGCTCTCTCTGTTTATGTACACCCTTCCGTGTTTTCTGGGTGGTGCTTTGATTTCAATGTTGGTGCATTCTATGGCACCCAAAACTTCAGGGTAGTGTGCTACAGGTTAGAAATACATAGTTGTAACTCTGTCTTCAGGTGTACAGGAAAAATATATGTACTCACTTGCATGTTGTAGCAGAGAATTCAAGAACTGATGTAGGATCCTGGATGCTGATGCCTGTGCCCCCCCCCCCCCAAGCATATGCCCTGTTGGTCTATGGAAGATTCCTGTAGCTAATATTCTAAGTGCAACACACACATTGTCTCCACAGGTATTGGTTTTCCTCGGTTTACCCTTGCTCTCAGTTGAGCATGACAGAAGTTGTAGAGTTCCTCTAGTGTGTTTCTATCCACCCTGTAGTGCTCTACAGTATCTCACCATATTGTACAGCAAGCTCAGACAAGGAGGCATTAATGTACTCTTGTGGAGTTCAAGGGCAGCTTGCAGCTGACATTTCAGATTTCCTCCACCTCTACATGTTGTTGTGTTAACAAACATAAAAGGTAAGTAGGGCATGACTTCTTGTGTAAAGAATGTCGTCCTCAGGCATTATAAAGTATAACCATGTTTGAAGTTTTTTATTCCAATAATTAAAAATGATGCCATGCTATCGTCACAGATCATAAAATGCTGACTTTCTTGTAATATTTTCCTAAATGACTATACAAGATGGTGCACGCTTTCTATGATAAATGCAAGGGGTACATGACCCTCTGTATATCCTATGTCCCTGATTTATGTTCTTCACTCATGCATCAGTGTCTTGGGTGGTTGAGCTATACATCTGGCAGAACAGATGTTTGTGTACTTAAATGATGGCTACTAAATTATGCTTACTACGGCTCATTTTTGATGCAGAATGGTGATGATGTACTACATCTGCATGACCCAGGAGCTATAATTTTCAGATATGGAAGGACATAATCAAATAGTCTGGCCAGTTGGTGACAACAGTGTTAGTGTACTATTGTGCTATGCATTATAGTGACAACATACCATAATTGTCAGTCAAATAATTACTAACCATGAAAGCTTAAAACATAATAAGTGTTAGTAGAAACATTAGGATGTTTTATTAATGCAGGCAGTTAAGGAAAACAAAATCAGATAAGAAAGCTTGATAATGTTAAGGTAAGACGTGAGCAAACTCATAAGAAGTGAACATGCTCAAATTCTGAAACACAATAGTGCAGTACTGATCTGTACCTCATAATTCACAATCTCTTACAGCAAGAAATCTGGATAAAGCCATAAATAAAAGTGGTACAAAGGCCCAAAAATAGGGACAATTTTTAAATATTACTCTTACAAACTTAGAAAGTTGATAGAATAACAGGCTTTGCATTAGCATGTATTTTCTGAAGGGTATTAAGTCTGAAATGCAAATGTCTGCCATTATTTTCTAACTTCAGTCTTTAATGATTTTCCACTAATTTGCCAGAAAATCACAATTTTATGAAAAAGTGACCAAAAATATGAAGCAAAAATATGGACATTCTACAAGAATCTGTACAGTTGAGAGGTATGTCTGTACCTATCTATTTAAAAAAAGTACACCTGTCCTATAGAGCCTACTATTTTTTGTTGTCAGTAAATTACGTAACTCACAATATTTAATGTCATATTGTGATATACATAAACATAGCACGTACCTAAATGTAATAGTTGTGTGCAGTTTATGTGAGTGGTGTAGGTCGTAACTATGGATCATGTTATTGACAGGGAGATGAGTCATGGACTGGTAAATGTCATACACAGCCTTGTTGTATAAGTACCGGTCAGTGAGAAGGTGATGTACCAGGTACATAAGGGTAAGTCCATTGCAAAGACATCCACCTCACTACCTGCTGTGCTGTCCCATTTGGTGCACTGATTTTAAGCACCTCAGCTTCATATCAGCTAAATAAAAGTGTAGCATTATGGCCAAATAATAATGACATCCAACACTTTTCTGAGGGCTTTTCTAGGGTTCTTGCACTGTTTCAAGGAAAAATATCAGTGCTGACTGCAAGCTTCCCTGTGATAAACTGAAGCTCTAAACATACAGTGGAATGCAATATGGAGTTATTCTGCATTCCTAGAATTTGAATGTCATCTTCCCCTACTCTGTCACTCTATACCCAGCAGCTATCACTTTTATTGCCCTAAAGTATTTGCTAAGTCATACCTCTCAACCTGTAGACACTGAAAAGACATAAAAAAGCCCTAGAAAAAATAGGTATATCCAGCCAAAAATCTAGACATCCAATTAACATGAAATTTGAATAACAGATAGCACATAACTCTTTCCACTTCCAGTAGAAAGGTGGGGCACTACTCAAAAATACATGCTTAAAAAACAGAGTGAAAAAAATGATGGAAAAAATATAAGGACATTATCAAAGTGACAGTATAAAATCTGTCGATTTTAATGAACTGCATTGCACAATTCTGCCACACAAAGTAATGTATTTTTACTTTGGAAAAATGAGATATAAGATACGTGTCCTCTTTCATTAAATTATTGGTGCCACTAGTATGTTGGTTATCTAATGTAGTTTTCTATGTACTAGACAGGTTCAAAAGTCCCATGTGATGAAGGGATTCAAAAAATTGTGTGAATGGGTTAATCAATCCTGAAAATAGAAGCATACATCCAAATATATGGAAATTCTGTGTAGGAGTAAATCAGGGCTTCAGTATATTGATCAGTTGCTCTGCAGGCATTCATAACCATTTTTGCCTCCTTGTTCATGCATGCAGAGAGCTATCATTAGCATAATAAGCTAATGAAGAGTTCTGAGGTTGCTGCTGCTGCTGCCATTGGTAGATGGAAGTTGTCATCACTGTGTGGGGGCAGGCCCTGCCTTGGTCATACGATCATGCTTCTATGCATGATACTTCAGTAAGGGATGTGCTTGTGTATTCCATAGTAATAGTGTCTAACTCTATGCCTTTTGACAATATTAGACATGCTGTTGTTAACTCACCTACGTTGAGCTGGGTAGCTTAGCACATACCCTGCAACTCTGGGTTCACAGCCACTGATTTTACTGTTGTGGTTATACAGTTGTACCTCCATAACTTTGGGCACCACAATGGGTGCCATGATTAATGTTTTGCAAACCTCATTGCTAGGGCAGGTGGTCATTTGCATAACTCAGTACCTGGAGTGTTCTTTGTTTGCAGTCGAGCCTATGTTTATGAATTGTATTGCAGGGTATGTGGGTTTCTGTGAGTCATTACTATAAAATTGCATACAATGTTTATGAATAACAGCCTTTTGTGAGTATCTCCTATTTGATGCAACTTTTTATCTCCATGTGATATTTTACTTAAATTTTTACTTACTCAACTTATGGAGGTACAACTGTATAACCGCAACAGTAAAATCAACTTTAACTTACTGCCTGTCACACATAGGCTTCTCTACTAGTGATTTATGGCAATTTCATTAGGTTGTAATTGTTCAATCACAACTAAAACAATTTATATTTGCTTGTAGATTGCATCACTGTATTTCAGGAATTGTGGGATCACTACTGGTGTAATACTTGGGGAGAACTGTAATAGAAAGAGTTTCTATTTTTCACTATTTTGCAACTGTGAGTAGTATATTTATGTGTATATATTTTTTAAGACTTTCAGCTTTTCCCGGTTAGGGGTTGCCACAGCAGAACTCCGGTCCACTCATGATTGGCAGTGGACTTTTACGGTGCCGAGTTGCCAGCCCAATGCCCACCCTTCAAAGAAGGCATGTCCATTCATGCACGCACCTACCTGCATGTCTTTAACGTCACTCGACCGCGGGGAGGACATGCAGACTCCACATAGAAGGTGCTCCAGATGAGAATTGAATGGGAGAACTTCTTGCTGTGAGGTGACAATGCTAACCGCTGCACCACCTTGGTGTGGACATATATACATATATATATATATATATATATATATATATATATATATATATATATGGATTATTCACTTCATAACACTGAAAGCTCAAAACACTGAAACTGAAAACACTGAAAACACATATCATACATATACTGAGTTTATACAACATAAATCATAGAACTTTCCACCAAGTGTAAGCAGGGGGGGCAAGCCCGCCTGCACCCCCCATGTGGGGGGCTGCGCCCCCACACCCCCTGCTACTTATATATATCAGCTCCAAGATTGATCACTACTGGTGTAATACTTGGGGAGCAATATACTAGAAAGAGTTTCTTGGTGGAAAGTGCTATTATTTATGTTTTTTAAACTCAATATATGTATGATATGTGTTTTCAGTGTTTTGAGTTCCAGTGTTTTAAGTTTTCAGTGTTTTGAAGGTTCAGTGTTTTGGTCTTCTATATTATGATGTTTTCTCATTTTCAGTGTTTTGAGTTTTCAGTGTTATGGAGTGAATCTATATATATATATATATATATATATATATATATATATATATATATATATATATATATATATATATATATATCAGTAAATTAGGTAGGGGCTTGCTTCCCAACAAAAATGCAAAAACATTTTTTATGTGTGTTGGTGGGTCTTGGGTAAGTTGTGACATTCCTACTAATGTTCTCACCATGGAGGTCCCTCACAGCCAAAAAAGTATCTTAACTTCCTTCTCCTGGTCTGAGTATGACATACCCATTGAGGCAGTTGAACAGCCCATGGACCATCTGACCTCTGGGCCTGTTTCCTCTGTTGCAGCCCTACTGTATGCCAACATGGAAGGACCTTCAGACATGTCTCACTTGTCCAGTCAGATGGCCACTAAGATTTCAAAGGCGGGAACTCTGGCTAGGGATTTCTAAAGGACCAGATGGAGCACCTCAGATATCTGTTTTGCAAGGTTGGTTCTCTGATGGAGGTACAGTTAGACTCTAGCTCTGCTCATTTAGTTTCTTTGGATACCACAAAGAAAAAGAAAAAAACAAGCATGTGTCCACTCAAGCTTTCCTGTTTCAAGAGACTCTCAGCAGGAATGACAGGAATTTTCTTAGGGGTTATTCAAAGGACTCACTGTTCTTAAACCACCTCAGCTTCTCTCTTCCTCTCCATCTCACCCCAGTAGAAGGAAATGCAATACATCTTAGGAGGAAAATTCTTCTTCTTCAGAGCCAGAATCTGAAAATTTGTATTTTCCCTCTCAGATTAATTCCCATTTGGGATATGAGTCTGAGCCTGACATCACCATGTCATCTGACATCCCTAAGGAAGAGGTCTCCTTTGGGCAAACTATTAAAAAACTGATGCAGTATTGTAAATGGAAGGGCAAACAAATCTCTGAGTCATAAGATATACTATGATTTCTTACATATGGGCATCTCCATGCCTTCACTGGTCCCTACAGTTCTAGAGGTCTTGGACAACCCCTTACTTTCTGCTTCTTTAGCCACAGAGTCACAGTCACCTGCTTTGCTTCCAGGTCCCTGATTCTCACAAATACTTGTAGAAAATCCATCCTCAGACCCTACTGTACTTTCCACTGATGCTGACTTTGTTAACTGTCACACACACACACACACACACACACACACACAGACACACACACACACACACACACACACACACACACACACACACACACACACACACACACGCATGCACACACACACACACACACACACACACACACACACACACACACACACACACACACACACACACACACACACACATACTAAAGTATCTCCAACCTATTTTTGAGAGTATAAATGAACATATGCCAGATAGCCCTGACTGTTACTCTAAATCAGCAATGCACTGTATGATTTCTTCTGCTACTCAAATTATAGGCCATTCTATACTGTGAGCAAGTCATGTGACAGATGCTTCTTCCAGGTCTGCTGCCTCTGGATTAGTGCTGAGAAGGTACTCCTTCTGGGAGAGACTACAATCTTTCTCAGAAGATGTAAAAAAGTAAGCTTTTATATTCATAAAAAAACAGAAAAAAGTGGTAAAATTCTGCAAGGGTTTAAGCAACTCTTACTTTCCACTCTACTAAAATTTCAAAGAAATCACTTCTTCAAGTCAGGTCCTTTATTTCATTAAAAAACTTGCACAACAAAAGAAAATATCTAAAAAGAAGTAGCAATACCAGCCTGAGACTAATTTCAAGGGAGCAAAAAGCCACTTCCAGGATAAAACTTCCAGCTTTGACTGCAGCATCCCTGACCCCCTCCACCACCACCACCACCAGCACAACCTTTGCCTTCCAAACAAACTATCTTTTAATCTTTCCCTTTAAAAAAAATCTCAGCAGAAAATCTCAGCAGACACTGTGAACACTCTAAAAACAGAAATCTCTTCCTTTTCAACACTCAATTCCTCATGTTCCGCAAAACCAATAGCTCTTAGTTTTCTGATTCTAAGAAAACTTCTGCTGCAAGGAGTAATAAAACCAGTTCACCAATATTTTTATTCCAAATTTTGCCTGATCCCATGTAAGGAGAGCACTTGGAAATCTATTCTGCATCTGCCAGTTCTAAATACTTTCTTAACCATTCCAAAATTAAAAAAAAAAACTCTTCAAGGACTTTTCCCCCTCATTTTTTCAGACATTTTCCTGCTACCCTGCAGTTCAAGGATGTTTATCTGCACATCCCAATGTATACTCCTCACAGGAAATTTCAAAGATACTGTGGCTTCAGCTTGTACTTTTAATTTACCTCTATACCTTTCTCATTGTTCTAGCAGTATTTATAAAATTCATAGCCTCATTAGTAACATTCTGCAGACTACACTGTATCAACATTTAATTTTACCTGGATGACTTTTGATTTCAAGCCACTTCATGTCACAACATTCTTCAAGACTTACAATTCACTATCAATATATTTTAAAATTTGTGATTCACTTTACATTTCAACAAGTGCAACATTCTTCCTTCCTGTTCTCGTGTGTTTCTAGGTTGCATCCCAAGAATTTTCTGATAGTGGTGTTTCTACCTTCAAAGAAAATTAGATTCTGAACAGACTACTTTCAATCCCTGACAAACCTATCTCTGATCTCTGCATCAGAGATTCTGAGAATCCTGGGGTATATGGCATCCACTATTCAGATAATACTCTTTGCCAGGCTACACATAAGGAAAATTCAGTGGTACCTAAAATCCGTATTGGCTCAATACTATCATCATCATCTGTCTTTTCCCATTACTCTCTTGTTATCCATGAATAAAGAGTTACATTGGTGGTTGACAGAAATAAAACTGAACCTAGGAGTTTTGTTCCAAATGTATCCTCTTCTTCAGTGTGTCTCAACTTATTATCAGACACAGTTTGGGGGCTGGGGACCTTACTCAAAAGGTTTCAGAATGCTAGGAATTTGGTGAAAGAAAGGGGAAAAACACAGCTAAATAAAATAGATTAAAACGTTGATTCTGATTTTCATATCTTTTCATCACCTTTGGTACTATGAAACCCTTCAGGTTCTGGTAGACAGCTCAACTGTTAAGTGGTGTATCAACAAAGGAGGACACAAATTTTTACACTCAAAATTGCATTGCTGGCTTGGGAAATTGCTATTTATCACAGCCTCTTTGTCTAAATTGTGTACATCCCTTTAGAGCAGAACACTTTGGCAGATCACCTATGCAGATTGAGGACAGAGCTCTATGAATAGATGTTGAACAGGAAAATCTTCCTTCAGACTGTCCTCAGATGAATATTCCACAGACATATTATTTGTCTCTAGTATGATCCATCAGCTCAAATTATTTTTCTCCAGGACATCTTGAAAGAAAACCTTGACAAAGGACACCTTCTTCATTTCTTGGAAAGGTAAAATTCCTGTATGCCTTTCATTTCTTTTCTCTTATACAGAAGGCCCTGGTAAAAATTCAGGAGGACAAAGCCCAGATTCTCTTTGTGACTCCCTTTTGGCCCAGACAACACTAGTTCTTCATTCTCTTTTAACTGGGTACGGGCAATCACCAATCATAATCCCACAGAATGAACTTGCTGACATACCAGGTCTCTGTCTCACTCACCCCAAACTAAATATTCTTAACCTCATAGTTTGAACAATACACTTTTGATTTCATTTAGGAAACAATAAACTGAGAGTGAGCTACAGGTAATAATCTGCTACTAAAAAATCATATGTATTCAAATGGAAGAGATTTCTATCTGGTGTCATAAGAGAGGATGGGATCCTTATCAATTAGAGATGTTATTCATGCTCCAATATCTATATAAGTTAATTAATTCAAGCTTGGTTAATATCTCCATTGAGATATATCTGTTAGTATTCTCAGTTAAAGTTCTAATAGAGCTACCATTTTTTCCCAAAATGTTTTTATTCATTTTATAACACAATAACTTAACAGTATAGCAACAAGATAAAAAAACAAATAAACTATATACAATGTCCATGATAACTAAAAAGCAATATACATAGGAGAACACTTAATATTAGACAATTTTGTCCAAACAATTAAACGATGAGTTGTGTTGTTAGTCCTTACTTTTATAGTAGCAATCTCATTCTTAGAAATATACTTCACAAGATGAATACACTCAATTTAAAGACAGGAGTAGATTGGAATTTCCAATTTTTAGTAAAACTTTCCCTGCTACAGAGAGGATAGACCATAGTAAAAATATTTGGTTTTTAGGAATGACTTCAGGAACAGGAACACTGGAAAGGATAAGGGAATAAGAAATTATACAGTTGTCATTACATAGAGCTTTGCAAGATATTTAAAGTCTAACCAAAATGGGGAAATTATTTTGCAATTAACAACCATATGTATCCAGTCAACATCAGGGTGTCCACATCTCCAACATTTCATTTCATCTTTCTTATACATTATTGCTAGTCTATGAGCAGTGAAAAAACATCTATGTAAAAATGTCCATGTGTATACAAGCCAGAACAGAGAAGATGTGGATTCTTTCAGTCTGTAAACAATGTTTTTTATCTTTTTTTCTGAGAGTACTTGTCTATTAACTTCACTTGAATAATTCCAAAAAGAAACATTTGTTTTGCTAAAATCATTTCTGAGAATTTTATAAATAACAGATATGTATGAAGTGTTCTTGGGTATGTTATCAATAATTGTTGAGATAAAATCCAAGATTTTTAAGTTACACTTATTGCATGCCTCTAATGAGGGTATGAGCTTAGTATCCTTACAAGTTTGGATTTCCAGCCAATTGCAATTTTGCAAACTATATTTGCTGACCAAATAGTCTCCAGAACTTGGGCAACAAAGAACAAAGACTATGGTGTAGGTAAACCGGTCTTCCAAAAAATAAATCATACCATATCACAGTCAAAGGAGGCAGCAGAACACAGCAGTAAAATTCAAGAATTTAATCCCAGAACAATCAGTAAGCACTTTCGCAGCAGCAGCTGCTTCATCAGACAAATAAAGATCCAAACTGTAGTACTTTTAAACAGCAGAACAGCCGATTAGCATGCAAAAACAATTAGGAATTAACAAGAGCCTTTAAAGCCACGCCAAAAATGCAGCTCAAAGCTCATTGTATAAACACAAAAACATTTCATTCATAAAAACATATAAAGCATTTTATTCAACAGCCAAAAAATGCAGCTCAAAACTCATTATATAAACATGAAAACATTTCATACATAAGAGCATATAGAACATTTCATTCATAAAAACATTATAAAAATACTGAACATAATTGATATCTATCTGGCTAAGGGCCTATTCATTAAAACTGGTTTAACAGAACATTTATCATTGAGGCCTTTCCCCATATTAGCTTTCATTCTAATAATCCAGTTCAATTCTTTGCTTTCTACCTTAGTTCTATGTGGGCCCCCCCTTATACACACATTGACTGTTTCAACAGCCATAAACTTAAAATTGTGCTGAGCACCTAGTAACATGATGTGCTTAGATAAAGCATTAGTCTCAGCTCTCCTGGAGATATCATATTGATGCTCCCTCATCCTGTCTCGTACCCTGCGTGTTGTCATCCCAATGTAGAAACAGTAACAAACAGCGCAGTAGGCTAAATAAACTAGATTCACTCTGTTACAGTTAGCTCTGGCTCTGAAAAACATCTTTTTATGCATATCTGGATGTTCAGATGCAGCACTACTGTCAATCAAATGACAGTAGTCACATGCCCGACAAGGAAATGTACCAATATTAAGCTGTGTGTCAGTATTGGAGTTAAACTTTGGATAACATAGCAATTTCTTGAGTGATCTCTTATTCTTATAAATATAGCTTGGGGCTTCTTCTACTATTGATTCCACTCTCTCATTAAATCTAAGTATATCCCAGTGTTTAGCATAGATGTCCTTCAACAATCTAATGTTGCTGGCATAGGTAACTGGTACTCTCAGCTTACAATTGGTCACTTTCTGTTTGCAAAATTGAGTGGGTGAAGATAAATATGGCTTACCCTCCTGAATTCTAGATTTATATGCTCGAGCTGTAACCAAGTTAATTTCTTTATTATTATAGCCCCTCTCAAGGAATCGCTGTTCCATATGTTTCAATTCACAAGAGAAGGTGGAGTCACCTGCTGTCAGTCTGGATGTTCTTAACATCTGTGCTGTCACAACATTATTAAAAATGTGCCCAGGATGCATACTCTGTCTGTGGACAAACGTATTCCTATGGCAACTTTTCCTATAGATTTCAGAAGTAAAAGCACCATCAATTCCCCTGGTAATCCTAACATCAAGAAAATCCATAGTAGAGCTACTGGCCGTCAAACTAAGAAAGTTAGTACTACTGTTGAGTTGACCACTGTATTGAGACAACTCATCACCAGTACCCTCCCAAAGGAGGAAAAGATCATCAACAAATCTCCTGTATAAAACAACCTGTCCAGGCTTGAGCTGAGGTATGATAAGCATTTCCTCCCATTTTGCCATAACGAGGTTGGCGTACTATTGGCACAAGAGGTTCCCATAGCTACGCCATCTCTTTGTTTAAAAATACCTTCTTCAAATATAAAAATGTTATTGTCAAGAATAAGTTCCATAAGCATACACAGTAAACCTATCTTATGGATTTCATAAGTGCCATCTTGCTTTAGATAGTCTCCCAACATCTCTATCCCTGTGTTATTGGGTATGCACGTAAAAAGGGATTTCACATCTAATGCTATCATAATGCAACCAGCAACAGGTGGTTTAACTTGTATGTGAGCAAATAAGTCACTAAGGAACTGTTCAGTATCCTTTAAAATATAACAGTTCTTAGCTAAGATTGGTTTCAAATGTTGTTCAACATAGATGGAAAGGGTTTCAGTGCACCATCCCCTTCCAGCTACTATTGGTCTCATAGGGGGTTTACTGGCATGATTATTTATTTTAGGGAGGCCCTTTATAGTGGGCAAAGTTGGTTCTTGTATAATAAAATAATTAAAAAGATCAAGACTAATATGTCTAAGCTGCAGACATTCAAACAATTCATTAAATACTCTACTAATAGACTGTTCAACCTGTTGCATTGTAAATGGAATATAAATTAATGGATCATTGAGCATGGTATACATTGCATCCTTTTAAAATGTATAATCCATAACTATAAGACATCCACCTTTGTTTCCAGAACTTGTTTTATTAGCTGACAAAAACTGATTCCAATAAAATAGGTTACCCTTCTTAAATTCTAACATTTTCTGAGTATCTAAACATATCAAACATTCATTTGTGTAAGCAATAGGAAACATAACTATTAATACATTCTTAATTAATTGATTAGAAAACTTTAGCTTTTTAAACAAATATATTTGGTTTATAAGAGGTGTGAGAACAAGTTTTGACCTTTGACCTTTCACTTTGAATGTATATTTTCAAAAATCCATATAAAGATATTTGTATGTATTGTAGTATATGGTTCAAGCAATGTCCTATTACTACTGTACTTCCCTGAAAATAAGACTGGGTCTTATACTCTTTCCCCCGCTAAAATACACATTAGGGCTTATTATCAGGGGATGCCTTATTTCCCCCCCATACAACAATCTACATTTATTCATTTATTCATGTACAGAAATCAACATTTATTCATGTACACAAATCGACATTTATTCATGTACAAAAATCGACATTTATTCATGTACACAAATTGACACTTATTTGGTACTTTTCTGTTATTGGACAACAGTTCTAAGTAATGCGTTAACAGTTGGGTGAGAATTCTACATAAACAGGGCAAAAAACATTTCAACTTCAGAATAGCTACACCTTGGCTTTCACAGTGCAATATTTCATGCTTAACAGAAAGTGCAGAAAAATCTCAATACATGTGTATTGGAGGAGGGGAATAAAACTGAAATCAGAAGAAATCCATTCCGTTGCCCTGATAATGGAAAAGTTATTCAAATACAGTCATGTCATCTTCTGAAACATTGTCATAAGTCTCCAACCCCTGAATTCCGGCCTGAATTTCTTGAGACTCCATTTCCTGTACAACTATTGGCCCCAATCTGTCATGCCTAGCAATAGAGCTCTCCTTAAATGAGTACTGCTTGCCCAAGTAGCCTAATCATAGTGCAATGGCAACACAACTGTCAGTGATTTTATCCCATGAATTTTTCACCCAAGTCATGACCTCTTGCAGGCTAGGCTTCACAAAGTTTCCATGCTGATTTCTCTCTATTCTATTTTCAATGTAGTCATTGAGTTCCATGCACAAATGGTCCTTGAATGGCTTGTTTATTGCAATATCAAGAGTCTTGAGATAGGCAGTCATTCCTGCGGGAATCATTATTTGATCTATTCTTTTCTGTGCAAGGAATTTCTTCACGTCTTTAGCACTGTAAGTGCTGGCTGAATCCCAGACTAGCAGACCTCTTTCACCACCTCGCAAAACAAGGGCAGCATTACCTCGACCCACTTCCTTAAAACTGCTTGTGCGCACCAGGCTTTTTCAGTTTCAAGAATGTAAATGTCTGAAATATGTTCAACCTTATCTTTCTTGCCCTTATAAGTGATTAGAGGTGGGGTTGTCTTTCCTTCTAGAAGAATTGCAAAAAATACAGGTAACGTGCACTCTCGTAACCAGTGGAGGGAATGTAGATTGATGAGGCACCCCTTTAATCAATTGTTGTTTGAGATCCTTGTCCCATAAACACCGCAGTTTCATCTGTAGCAATCATGTTGGAGAGTTGTTATTTAAAAAAGTTGATGCCATCAACAAAGGACTTGAACACAAGTGCACGTTTAATAACTTCAGTATCTTTCAGCTTGAACAGATTTGTTGATCTTCTTAGAGACAGTTCATATCACTGAAGGAAGCCATCCAGCCAATGTTGTGATGCTTTGAATTCTTCTGGGGATATTTCTAACTGTGGTGCCATTGCAAGGGCAAATGCTTGAATATCAGCCCTGCACACAACCAAAGCCTTTGCTCTCCTGTTAGCAATCCATTCACAGATGATGTCTTCCAGCTCAGGAAATAATAGTTGCTGACCAGAGCCACACTTGCACTTCTTAGCATTTCCCTTGTCAGCCTGTTGACTGAGGTTATCATACGCTGCACTCAATTTTCGGACCATTCGGAGATCTAACTTCTTCTCTTTGCAGAAAGCCATCAGATTCTTTCCCCAGGAGTCCTCCATGATTCCTTTCTTGTACTGGACGGAATAGCTCTTTCTTCTTTTTTTTTGCACTCATCTTGTCTGGGGGGGTTAATTGAAGACTTATGAAACTGGAGTGGCAACACAAAATGGCGATGGTTAAGAATACACAACCACAGAAGTTCATTATCAAGTGTGCACTTTACCCGCATTGTCTGTACTTTGACCAATCAAAGTACACCTGCCAGTGTTTATCGGCGAAGGATCTCAACCGTCAAGTGTGAGTGATGATTAGGTTTGCAGTAAGAATTGTGGAGGACTCCCAGGGAAAAAATCTTATGACTTTCTGCAAAGGGAAGAAGTTGGGTGTCTGAATGGTCTGAAAATGGCAAGTAGAGTGCGATAAACTCAGTCAACAGGTGTCAATAATATTTTATAATTCAAGACATCTGTCGTGTGTTGTTGGCTTATTTTTGGGGTAGGGGTTATATCATGTGTGAAGATTGGGTGAAGATAAATGAAGGCTGCCAGACTAGCCAGATAGAATTTTGGAGATAATTCTGTCATCTGTAAATATTAATGTAAACCACAGGCTTGTTGTCTTAAATGGAAAAATGCTGTTGCATGTGGAACTGCAAAAATGTAACAACAGTGCACTCTGCTGTATGAAAGCTAAGTCAAGCATTTTATGACTGTCTTTGATCTTTAACGGTGGCTCTGGCCTGGCTAGGTGAAGGAATTATTGCTATTGTTTTAAGACTAGAGATAATGGCCAGAATTTGCATGCATAAATGTCCTTTATTGCTCTGGTTTCTGCCCAGAGATGAAAAATATAAATGTAGTTTCTGTTAGCCTGGGAACCCAGGGAAGTGTGAAGAATGATGTAATGTGAACCAGGAATTTGATTTTAAAAACAGAGAGAATCAGAGAGCATTAAGCATTTTTGACTTGACCATCCAACTCACAGCACTGTCTTGCTCTATATGTAAGTTTATCTTAGACTTGTGTTTTCTCTTAGAAATAGCTAGAAACTAGAAAGATTAGACTAAGTGTTTTTCTGTGATGTCATAACTGTACTACTGAATTAATTTAAGTACTTCTCTGTGATCTCTGAACTATTGACTAGCACTGTGTAGTAGAAAGTATTGTCTTCTGTTTTGACTATGTGTTATTAAATATTTTTAAACCTTTTCAACTGTGGCTGTTTTTGTAGAGATAATTTAAGCTCTTTAGAGTACTTGCATGCCTTTGGTAAAATTGTACAAAGGCCACTATAATAGCTTTAGCCCTGGGCTATACTACTAATTGGATAATAATATTGCACAGTAATAATTGGTCACCCTTTTAAGGGCCTTTGAGAAGCTGATAAATATTAGTGGGTGGTGACAGGTGGTACTACCGTATAGTCTGGGAAAAAGGGGCACAGTTGGAGAACCTGTGCCAGACTTCCCCAGGAGTGTCTGTGTGGTTGTATAAACTCTTCTCAAAGTATGTGTGTGTGTGTGTGTGTGTGTGTGTGTGTGTGTGTGTGTGTGTGTGTGTGTGTGTGTGTGTGTCAGCTACTTGGGCAGGGACATGAAGCACTGGTTGGACAGAGAGGGTGCTGGAGGTTTTAGCTTGCCCACTAAGCTGAGATCTGGACCCTATAGCTGTGCCAGTGGGGAGTCTTATTGGGGACCTGGAGAGCAAAAGAGCAACCAGCTCCAGACTGACTGTGATCTCCATGTGCTCTTAAGGGAAATTGCACTTTACTGTGTGTATTTGTTATCCTTTCCTCCTATATGAGATATCCCTCCCTGGTGTTAGTGGTGAGGATTGAGGCTCCTTGCTTGCTGGGCCAGGGCACAGGCATCACATTATGACCACCCTGGAAAACCATGCTAGGCCTTATTCTCTGGTTAGGTCTTATTAACGAAGAAATATGGTATTAACAAGTAAGGTTTCATGTACTGATTTCCAATATGATGTATAAGAAGTACTATTCCAAAGCAACACTATATTAATAAATGTAGAGTTTAAATAAAAATCAATATTTGGAAAACCTATACCTCCTCCGTCCCAATATGTGGTGTGCCAGAGAAGATAAATTCTTGTTTTTTTTAGGATACCAAAGAAAGTTGAGTAATAAGTTATTAATTTTCTGTTTAATTTTGACAGGTGGAGGAATTATTAGAGCTTGGCCAATGAATAACATTTTAGGTA
Organism: Protopterus annectens; assembly: GCF_019279795.1. Classification (NCBI taxonomy): domain Eukaryota; kingdom Metazoa; phylum Chordata; order Ceratodontiformes; family Protopteridae; genus Protopterus; species Protopterus annectens. Next base: position 1,286,161,030 of record NC_056737.1, read on the forward strand.
ACCGTATCATTTTGATTAAAGTTAGTCTGTCTTCAAATGTGAAGAAGAGTCTGTTCCAGCTGTCAGTTAGACTAGTAATTGAGTTTAAAGTTGTTGTTAATTAGATGTGAGTGATTTTTTTTTTATAATTAGATTCAATAATGATACCCAGATATTTAATATGTGTGCCTTCCCAGTTTATGTCTCTTTTTGATCTAAGTTTCATAGTAACATTTTTATTCACTAGAAGTACCTGAGTTTTGTTGTGATTGAATTTTAGACCAGAGATGTTTGCAAAGAAGTCTAGATTATGTAATAGGTGAGCTACTGAATTTTCAATATCATTAGAAGTTATTAGTATGTCATCAGCAAACAGTTGTATCTTGGAGGATAATTTGTCTGACACTTTATATCCTTTAATGCTGGCATTATTTCTAACATAATTTGCAAGGGGTTTAATAGCCAGGGCAAAGAGTAATGGGAAGAAGGGGCACCCCTGTTTAGTACCTCTTAATATTTTGAATGGTCTAGATAGACAAGATCCAATCTTTACATAGGCTATTGACTTTTCATTTAGGTTTTTAATTAGTCCTATAAAGTTTCGGGAGAAATTGTATTTTTGCAGAGCTTTTAACAGATATGGCCAACTTAGGGAATCAAATGCTTTATCTATATCAAGACTTAAAATAGACAGCTCATTTTTGTCTTGTTTGCTAAGTTTATTAAAAACAGAAATGTAATTGCATTGTCTTGTACCTTTCTGTTTTTGATAAACCCGATTTGGTCTTCATGAATTAATATTGAAAGAATATTATTTAATCTGATAAGATAGACATGAATATCTTATAATCAATGTTGAGCAAAGAAATTGGCCTGTATGATGTGCAAAGTTTGGGCTCTTTATTTGGTTTTAAGATGGGAGAGATACTAGAATATTTCCATGATGGAGGGATGTTTGCTGTGGTTTTAACTTCTTAGACTGCATTAAATAAGATTTTCACAATGTTATCAGGTAAGAGTTTGTAAAATTCTGGAATTAGATCATCCAGCCCTGGTGCCTTTTTTGTATTAAGATTTTTTTATTTGTTCTTTTAATTCTTTAAAAGAAAAGGGATTGTCTATGTTATTAATGATATATTATAATAGCTTATATTGAATATTATTAGCAAGAAAGTTGTCTATACTTTTATCACTTACAGATGAGTTATTATTATTATTAATATTCTTGTAATGATTTTTAAAACATAGTAAGATATTTTTTAGATCTGTAACTTTGATAGTCTGATTATATCTGGTGTGTATTATTTATTTTATATGACTTTTTTCATTTAAATATTTAGATATAATTGCTTGGTTATTGATAAATTAAGTTTAAGAGCTAGGAAGGGGAATATTAAGAATAAGGTGGAGACTAGTGAACTTAGATGGATCCTCCATTTGAGTGCAGAGAAAGGCTATGGTCTCAATGGGAAGGTTTCAGTTAAGCCAGTACTGGATGCTCGGAGAGTCAGAAATTAAAATTAGAGTTAGAATATATTCGCTGAATGTGTATATATTTTATTGAAAAGTAAATAGAGTGCAAAGAGCTAGTAGAAACTGTATTGGTATGCTATATATACAATACACATTATTTTTTTTATATATAGATTATGTTTTAATATAATATAATATAAAATGAAATATATGAATTTATAGATACATTATTTAGTAAATGAGATAGATATCAATGTATTTCATGCTGATCATTGCTGTATTTTGCATTTCATGAAGGATTTTTAGTGAATGTTATTTGAATTGTTTTGTAGAAAAAATGTTTGTAGAGTCTCCCATTAAACTATCTCCTGTGTTCATTGCATGACGTCAGGGATATGCGCAAAGTGTACTAGGGGATGAGGATTTGAAATCCAAAGTGAAAGGTGAAAGTAATTTAATTTGTTTGGTTAATGGGAAGTACTAAATGTGAGTATATTTAATGCATTGTTTTAATATTGTTGCATATGGTCTGAGGAAGCCAACAGGATGGTAGTGAAAGCACTTACCTTGTTGTGATAAATACATTTTATGAGTTTACAGCCTTATGTCCTACGACCGTTTTTTGTTTTGGTGCCTGTTTGCTGTTGTTACAGTGTGGTCGTATGTTAACCTGCTTATTGTTTTTCTTTGTTTTTATAATATTTTCTTATTTTTGTTTGGTGCTAGTTTTTTGTTGGTTGATTTTAACATGTGATGTAATTTGTGACTATTTAATGTCAGTTAGTATGATGCTCAACAGTTCTGAAGAAGTCTTAGAGCAAGATGAAAGCACTTAACTGTTGGCTTTGAATAAAATATTCCCTGGTTGCTTTACTGTGCCTTTCCTTTTTGGTTCCAAGTTCTGAATTCTGTTTGTTTATGGTATGGCTTCAGGTGGAGGCATGGTTTCAGCTACCATGGATCTTTCCTCTCAAATTCTGGCTGACAATGGCAATTTAACCTGTTTATTGGAGCACATGAATCAACAGGTTTGTGCTCCCCATCGACCTTTTCCTGGATCTGGCTCCAATGGCAACACCTCTAATTTGTCGAACCTACCATTAACTCAGCAGACAGGGACAGAGGTAGCTGAATTAAATGCTGTTAACACTAGCAATATTGTCCCTATCGATTTTGATATGTGGAAAGCTGATGATTTTAATTTTGACAAATTTAATCCAACTGTATCGGGCACTGCTGCTTCTCCTGTGGTTAATCGCTCCTTTACTGAGCAACTGGAGGTACTTGAGACCAAGGCTTTCAAAAAACTACAGCTTGAGAATACCTACCTAAAAGAGAATCTTAAGAGAGGTCTGGTTCCTAAAGGTTTGTGCCTTTGGTGCTATCTGAATAGTGTCATAAAGGGTTCAGAATTTCATCAGGCTTTGCTTAATATATTTAACAAAGCTGGTTCGGACATTATGCATCTCATGATCCATAATAGCAATGTTCTTATTAGACAGATTGTCCAGTGAACTAGATGTTCTACATTGTAGTCTTTGTAAAAACTGCTTATTTGACCATTTCTCCACCAATCATGTGAACATCTTTACTAAGGTAGATGATATTTGTACTTTATCCACCTTCGAAAAGGAAAAAAAGTTACACAGAGACATTACGGCTTTTTCTGAGGGGCAGGCTTATCCTGATCCTCCTCCCTTGAGCAGTGAACAACCAATGGGGTGGAGTTCTCCATCTGATAGGCAGGATGAGGTTTTTTAATGCTCACGGGAATGCCAGCATTGTGGATGGAGGTGACATGGTAGCCAACAAAATGGGCCCAAAATGCTCCAAGAGACTTGCTGAGAAAAAGGGTGACCGTGCTGGTTGAGTTAGCATTGAAGGAGTGGGAGTGACGAACATTAATTTTAATTTTGAACATTTGGGGACTCGCCCCAAAAGCTGGAATATTGCTGACACTGATGGTAGGAATACCAATTATTCTAAAGGAAAACATTTTTTTGGTCAAAAAATGGTGGGGGCAAAAAGAGGTCATGGAAGATGAAATTTTAGGCTGTTTATGTTTTGACTTCAGTAATGAGTCTTGTTTGTCTAACAATATAGATACATTGCAATTTAATGGCAGTTATTCTAATCTTGAGTACCCCTTGGACTTCAAACATGACTGTTATAATTCAACTTGTATGGGTTCTGATCTTGGCATTCTTGAGATTTGTAACACGTTTGGTGAGCGTGATAGTATTTTGAATGAACGCTCGACTAACATTGTGTTTAGTGACAGTATGGACTATTATGATAATTTAGATCTTGCCTCTGGTCGCACCAGTTCGGATATGAATCCAGAAGTTAGTGGTATGGCTTGTAATGGTCAAGACCCTTTGGGGTCCTAGCAAGTCAGTTACACCCCCATTTCTGTTCAAAACCTTCAGGGTGATGGTGCATATAGTTATACCCCTATCTTACATAATGATAATGATGTGTCCATCAGTATATTGTTGGATGATAATGACATCTCCAAGCATAAATAACAATGTATCTAATTTTTCTACTGACAGTCCTAGTTCCATGTATTCTTTTGACAGTGTGGTAGAAACCAGTTATGATATACCTGTTGTAATTAAGAATTCTAATGGCGATTTCACTATTTATAATTATTCTGGTGAATCTTTTTCTACAGAACATGCTGATGCTCTTAGTAAAGGCTTGAGTTTAGTATCTAATAGAATAATTGATTTAGCGGAACTATTAATTGATTTCAAATGTTTTATCTGCAAACAAAATTTGGCATTGTAGTTTGGAAATAAAGGGGCTAAGGATAGCCAGGGACAGGTTGGTCTGAAAAAAGCAAGTACTTTTAATCCTCTGTTAAATGGCTGGCTATGTATATTTGAGCAATTATCTGAAAAAGATATACACCGGATTTGTACCGGTAGTTTACCGCGGTGTAGTAATAGTACTAACTTTAAGACATGTACTAGTAATCCTGATGCTTCTGAAGAGATATTATTCAGGGATTTGTGGAAAAATAATAACATCAGGGTAATGAAGCCAGATAAGTGTGGGTATATTGTCATAATGGACAATACAGATTACAACAGCAGGATGTCCAGCATGCTGCTCTCTAATATGTACGCACAGGTGACTAAAAACAAATTGAATAAACCATACTCAAAAATCAATGTTATTTTGCATGATATGTTGATGCAGGGGCAAATATCTCCCAGTGACTATGATTATTTGAGTAATGACTATCCGGTAGTAGCAGGAATTTTTTGGTAAACCAAAAATTCATAAGGACATCCATAACCCACCCTTGAGGCTGATTGTAAATGCTGGTAGAAGCAAAACATTTTATATCGCTAAGTTTGTAGATAATAAATTAAAATCTTCTGTTGACAAGATCCAGAAAGTGTGCAAAGATTCCTGCGATTTTTTAGGTGGAGTAACTAAGGTAAACTTTTCTCATAACTGCTTGCTAGTCACTATAGATGTACAGAACTTGTATTCTGTTATTCCCCATCATGAGGGGCTTGAGTGGTTGGAGCACATATTTTTTGAGATAGGTGTATTAGACTCTGGTACCATCAATACAGTAGTGACCCTTATGGAGCTGGTTCTCACTAACAGCTGAGTGGTATAGCAATGGGGGTGGCATGCGTACCTAGTTTTGCTAATTTATTTATGGCACATTGGGAACAGCATTATGTTTTCAATAGTCCCTTTAAGGCGTGTTGGGATTTTTAATGTAAGATTTTTGGATGATATTTTTATAATTTGGGTGGACACAGAATCTAAACTGGATGAATTTTTGAATTATACTAATTCTAGTACATCTTTTCTCAGATTTACCCATTCTAAAAGTAACGATAGTCTAGCTTATTTGGATGTACAGTTAACTAAGGATTTTATTAACAACTGTTATACTTTGTCCATTCATCGTAAGGTTACCTTTTCCAGCTCCTATCTCCACTTCACCAGCTACCATCCTTCTTTTCAGAAGAAGGCAGTAGTTATTTATTTATTTATTTAACATTTGTTAACCGGGAAAGTCCGACTTAGAAAGAAGCAAATTTTCAGTGGAGACCCAGGGACAAACACTCCAGATGCATGTCTTTGTAACATGGGAGGAAACCGGAGCACCCGGAGGAAACCCACACAAATGCAGGGAAGACATGCAGACTCCACACAGAACTTGGCCTGTATGATGTGCAAAGTTTGGGCTCTTTATTTGGTTTTAAGATGGGAGAGATGCTAGAATATTTCCATGAGGGAGGGATGATTGCTGTGGTTTTAACTTATTGGACTGCATTGAATAAGATTTTCCAAGATGTTATCAGGTAAGAGTTTGTAAAATTTTGGAATTAGATCATCCAGCCCTGGTGCCTTTTTTGTATTAAGATTTTTTTATTCTTTTAATTCTTTAAAAGAAAAGGGGTTGTCTATGTTATTAATAATATATTATAATAAATAGCTTATTTTGAATATTATTAGCAAGAAAGTTTCTATACTTTTATCACTTACAGATGAGTTATTATTATTAATATTCTTGTAATGGTTTTTAAAACATAGTAAGATATTTTTTAGATCTGTAACTTTGATAGTCTGGATTATTTCTGGTGTGTATTATTTCTTTTATATGACTTTTTTCATTTAAATATTTAGATATAATTGCAATCCTGTGCATATTCTTGGGATTAATTGAGTAGGATTGTAATCTGATTTTTCCATATTTATTGATTTTTTATGATGCATGATATCCTGATATTCCTTGTTCAATTTACATATGTCAGCTAATGCAGATTTGTCATTTGATGTAAGTTTTAGTTTTAGTTCATCAATTTCTTTCTGTATGTCTACTAGTTTTTTATCCCACTCTTTCATTTTATTTCTATACCAACTTTTGACTTTACCATTTAAGACTACCTTTAATGTGTCCCATAAGATGATATCTGAAACCTCTGCATTGTTATTGGCATCTGGATAAAGCTTTATTTCATCTAGAAACCATTCTTTAAATCCTTGTACTATATAAGCTTTTTTCATGTTCAGGATTTAAGCAAGGGCTAAAACACACCTTGCACATCAGACTTTCTTCCTCCTTGATTCCTGAATTATATGTTTAAGAAATTGACTCTACCACCATCTGAGTTACAAGCATTGATGTCTGTCTTTCCATTTGTGGTTTTCCTTAAGGACAGGGTTTCCCTTAGAGCAAATCCAACATTTATGCCTAGAGTAGTCACGGAAATGTTTCTGTACCAATCTATCCATCTTCTTGCATGTTTCCTAATCTGCAAAACATGGTGAAAAGATTCTTCACTTACTTGGTTTACACAGACAACTGAGTTTTTATTTGCACAAGACAAAAAAAATAGAAAATCTGATGAATTACTCATCTCCTTTGATGGTAGGAAGTAAAGCCTGCCAGTTTCTAAACAAACCATTTTTAGATGGTTAGCTGTCACCATGTCATTTTGCTATTCAATTCTTGCTGAACCTCTGTTAGGTAACATCAAAGCTTCTTTGGTGGCTTTTTTCAATGGCCTAGACTTCAAGTCCATTTTAGAATCAACTGTTTGGTCCTCTATACAAACCTTTACAAAACATCATGATGTTGATGCTTTTTCCAGGGCTAGAACTGTTTTTCTAGAAGCATTCTCCAAGCATTACTGGACTCTAGTCCAGTGCCTCTTGCCCCCCCCCCCTTCCACTCTACATAAAACGCTTTATGAATCATTGCATTGGTTAGCTTTACTGCAGCTGTGATCCAATAATGAATATAGTACAGTTGTGTAAGAGCTTAACCATAACAGGAGATGTTCAGATAGAGTTCTGTTGCACTTTATGCATCCTCCCTCCATCCCTCTTTTCTTCTTCTTTTTCCTTTTAGCTGAGATGGAGCCCCTATTTGTCTACTATCCCCCCTCTATTCTTTGTATATCCTGAGTCAATCCCTTTTATATATAGCCTCTGCAACCTCCTGTGGCTAGAAAGCTCTGAGGGTTTTGACAAATGTATGTCTGTCATGTACCAGCATGCAGCCCTCACACCTTGAGCTAAGGGCAGATGTTCAGGAAGCAAGGAAGGAGTTGAAGATGCAAAAACCAAACGGCTGCAGGTACATTGAGGTGCCCGAAACACACAACAACAGCAAAAGTAATGTTTATTTTTATTTTTGTTTTTGCCAAGCATGCCATGCCTATTATGTAGGCAAAACAAATAGGACTTTTAAGAAAGAATGTTAGAACATATAAGGGACATACAGAACCAGAAGCAATCAAATGCTCTAGCTAATCATGTCCTGAATACAGACAGTAGTCATTGTTTTAAATTTTTAATCTTACAACAAATAGTAAGGACAAACAGAGGTGGTGATGTAGAAAACCACACTGAAGAACAATGGATCACTAAAATACAAGCAGATAGATATCCTGGTTTGAATGGCTGCACCTCATTAGCTCCTTACCTTAAGGCAAGGCGCCTTAAACACTAAATATGAGTTTTTTATATATTTTTTATTGTACTATTATGGTTATATGTGCACAAAATGTGTGTGTATATGTATGTATATATATATATATATATATATATATATATATATATATATATATATATATATATATATTTTAATAACCATCAGGGATGACATTCCCCTTTTTTAAATATTATTGTGTGTAAATACACACCTTTCTATATATTTTATGCATTTTTCTTATGGATATCGATATATGTTCTTATGTTAGTGGAGTAATATCTCTTTAAATTGTGATATCATACTAATTGTCCTAGTATTTAACCAAGCATCAGTTGTAGTGATGTGGTCTGATGAAGTAACATTAAGTTGTGAAAGCGCTTACAGTTTGTCTTCTGCAATAAAGTACAGTGACTGATTTCCAGTGTGTAACTTTGGTGCCTTAATTTACTTTTGCAGCAAGGAAGGAGTGCCTGACCTTTGGCATAGTGGTTGCACGTACCTTGTCCTTAACAGTATATATACCCCCTTGGTTAGCATTGCTGTAACAGTGATCTAGTAAGGCATCTACTTTTATGGTTAGGCCTTACACAATTGAACTTTCTCAAGCAGTTGTGAGTGAGAAACTGGTTTACAAATGATCATGCCTCAGTTGTTAAAAAGGAAAGCATTTTCATCATTAATCTACCATGGCTGTTTAACTTTGGAGCATTTCTCTCAAGGGACCCACTGAAAATGAACTTCAACATAGCAGTGCGACCTGGTAAACAAAATGGAAATAACCAGACAAGTAAATAATTAATTAAGTAACAAGGTAAATCGAAGATATATACTGCTTTGTGTAGTTACTTGAATGGCATAGTACACTATGATGTTTTTACTATTGCCTTCATCTCCATTCATAGATTCTCTATTTTTATATGAGTATCACTTCTTCTGATTATAGAAGCTATATATATGAAAATGCAAGAAAATTATATGTGTAAGGCACATTAAGAACATATAGACCCAGTATATATTCATGATGAACTCATCCAAAATTTTCCATGAGAAAGTTCTAATACTTTACATGAACTAGCTGCACTCTTTCTATGTGTTCATACACCATCAAAAGGTAGGCCACCACATCAAGCAGGTATGAATTATTCTAACTGCCTCAGGAGCTGATTATGACTTTCCCAGAGTTATGTCCCAAATAACAACTCAAGTCTTCTGGGTTGTATTAAAATATATGTGGAATCTCTAGTTTGTCCTCTTTTAACAAGTTAAAGAGCACTAGTTTGTATTAGTGTGAAATGGCACAGTACTTGCAATGTATTGCTATAACAGATGACACTAACTATTGGTTCATGTCCTGTCTGTCACCTAAGGTCAAGTAACTGTTAAATTTAAGTCCCATTATAAAAACTGCGACTTTCGTCCCTTCCCACTTATACACTACTGCTTAAAATATTGCTGCCTTTGTTACTGAACTGTGTAATTGTTTAAAACTTAATATTCCATGTTCATTTTAAAACAAAGAATCCTCAGAATGACATTTTGAATTCTGAGCATTGGTTACTCCATTTCTTACTCCTGTGCTGCAATGAATCAGAATAACGAGAGAAGACTCATCTTGAACAGAGAATGAGCACTGAAAAATTATTTTGTTGTTGAATGATAATAACAAAACATTTTAAGCAATATAGGCATAACTAGTTAAGTAAAGAATTATTTTTTCCCAAAATATAACTACTACTACTTAGATGGTAGACCTGGTTTAAGAAACAGTGGAGGTACACTCCTTCTATATAAGTCACATGTAAACATACAACTAACACACACTCTGAAACTCTCTAAAATTCTCGTCTCATAAAAATTCTCACTAATAAAACAAAACTCTTTCACCTCTCAGCAGCATAGCTGCCTCCTCCCTCTGCTCGAGAAAAGTTCTAAAACATTTTTCTACAATCCCTCCTTAGACTTTAACATTCATCTCCACCCACCAACTATCATTGATCATTTCCCATATAGCTTCTTCATACAACCCACCTCCCCTGCTTACAAATTCCACTCACATTAATCACCTTTTACCCAAAGCCAGTCTCCAAAATCAACAAACTCAAAGAAATACTTTACTAAACAGACTAGTCATGACCTAACCTAGCCACAAAATCTCTCACCAATGTACTAATAAATCTTTTGGATTCCTGCTTTCCAGTAACATCTTGATTATACAGGCCAAGGAAAATGACTGGATAACTACAGAACTCAAATCACTTTTAAAATTCTAAGAGTATGCCTGGTATAAATGGAAATTCAGCCTAGCTACAATTAAAATGCAAATATACACCCAATTCAGAAAACATTCAAAATAAACTATAAGAAGACACAAAATCCAACATATGAAGAAAAAAAACTCTCTAATTAACTCCCCTAAACAATTCTGGCAGGAAGTCAATCAACTAACATGAAGGAAAATTCAGACAAGTCAACAAAATGTGACAGCTACATTATCACCATCTGAGTTTTCCTCAGAGAGCAATATAGCTTGCCCTCTTCCACTGACCCAGGTCCTGACAACCCAGCTGAACCTCCTCTCTGCATGCCACCATTTTACTTTAAACATATCAAATCTAAATTCATGGGACATCTCTTTGAACTCTCCTTGACAAAATAGAACTGATGGTCCACCAGGTTCATATGGCCTTCATCCTTGGTTCATATACTGCTGTAGAGATTTCCTTACAATATCTCTACAACATGTATTTAAACTATGCCTAACACAAAATACAATGCCAAACATATGGAACGTAGTTATAAAATACTTTATTCCTAAGCAACCAAATCCAGTAAAACTTTTTCAGTACTGACCATGTCTCTATACTCTCGGCATTAGGAAAGACCCTACATTGAAAATCATCTATTAATAGCTGACTTACATTATTACCTTCAAGCTCCTCTCTCACAAACAAGATAACTTCTGATCAGGTTGCAGTAAACAAACAGTCTTAAGGACCCCTCCACTGAATAAATACTATTATTAATAGATAGAAAGCTCCTCATTGATGCCATCTTTACCACCCTACTAATGCCTTCAGTCTTGTGGGGTCACAATATCTTCCATCAACACCTTGCTGAAATAGACAGGGTCAAGACACCTTACTATTGTTTTAAAATGTTCTATCCAACTCCCACTTCTATGTCCATTCCTCTTTCTCTCAGTCATCCCTCCTTCAAAAAGAAGTTCTACATGGGTTCATATGTCCCCGCTATTATTGTCTATTTATATAAACAAATTGCCCTTTGACCAACTTCATCTCCCTGTAATGCTATATGCTGATGACATGGAAGTGTTCTGCTCAGATCATTCCCCCAAAAGATCTCTAGTCAGACTTTCTCACATTAACCCACTGGATTAATTTCAAAAACCTCCTATTCAACTCCAGCAAAACTAAAACCATGATTTTTTGGGCCAAGGAAAGCTTAACAAAATACAATACACTTTACAAATATGAGATCAGAATAACACACCCATAGAATATCCATCCATCCAAATTCATCCATAACCATAACCCATTTTTGCACATGAGGTCAGGGTGTCACATCAACAGTGATAATCATCTAGAGCCAAGGTTTACACTGCCAGGTGGCTAGCCTTGCCAAGGTAGCTCTTCCATACCATACACTTGCATGCACACTTATGGCCAATTTAGAGTGTCCAGTCCACCGATTGCATGTCTTTGGAATGAGGGAAGAAACAAGAACATACCCACATGAACACAGGGAGGACATGCAGACTCTGCACAGAAGGCACCCCAGCAGAGACTCAAACTAGGAAATCCCTTGCTTTGAGGCGACAACACTATTTGCTGTGCCATTGTGCCACACCTTTAAAAATATCGCCTCATTTAAATAACTAGGCCTTTGTCTTGACCCATTTCTAAACTTCTCTTCTTTGACATTACAAGAAAAAAAATTTAATGCCTTACTATTTGGGACCAATAAAATGTCCCCGTTTCTGACCAAGGTGTCCAAAACAGCAACAAGGAAAGTTATTTTTCTGTCTCAAATGAAATATGGCCATACCCTTGTTGCATCTGCATTAAAGAGAAGCTCCACACAAATACACATGATAACTAATAAAATACGGAGATGCACCACACTGTCTTCTAAACATGAACATCACTGAAAAATATTGGATAGGACAAACTGGATTGCAGTAAAATAGAGTGTTGATCTTCTATTAGGATACAAAGTATTCAAACTGCTTCTAAATCAACTATTGATATTATTAGCAAACTAATTATCAAGCATGCCAGTCACTTCTCTAATGATAAAACCCAAATGAACCCTGCTTAACAATGGATCATTCTTTATGAATTAGTGAAGACTGCAAGATTTTTGATTCATCAATTAAGACTGACTTTTCTGAGCTATTGGTCCCCAGTATGTATGGTGTATAAAGGTTATTACATATTTATTTATTTATTTATTTTACATTTGTTAACCGGGCTAGTCTGGCTGGATACATGTCCATTTTCAGCAGAGGCCCGAGGAGAAAAGCTCCACTATCAGAATAAGACAATACATTTCAAAAACATTACTAAAATCAATTTTTAAAAAAAAAATGTACAGAGACAAAATATCATAACATATCAGATACTTTCAAATATGCCCAGGACTTGTGATGGATGAACTCCATGCTAATGGGATACTATTGTTGAGCCAGCATCTAAAATCTTGGAGCTCATGATTCCAACCACAGCTACACTGTGGATTATTGGTAATTATCCACCAGTTTTAAGACTACCTGCTTATAAAAGATTTCGGTTCCATCAAAGATTATCAGACTGCATTTTGCTTCTGAGAGAAAGTGCCCTACATGTCTTTCTACTATAAAGCTGTAGTCCTTTGTTAATAAATATGCTAGATTTATTAGTCCTACTATACACCTGAGGTCCTTATTTCTTAACCAAAACTGTATATGAGGTCAAAATAGTCTCAGTTTGTTAACATTGTAGGATTACACTTTGTTGAATTGGCTTTTAGCAAGGAACATGCTGAGTGTTCAGGCATAAGGCTTATTTTGCAGCCGAATACTGGCTCCTCTTGTCCTCTCCCTAGTACATTCTGAATGTCTATCTCTCCTCTTGTCCTTTCACTAGTACATTTTGAACATCTATCTGACTTTTTTCTTTTTCTTTTTCATTTAAACCAGTGCACATAACTTTGTTTTTGTTACTGCATTTGGATACTGTTGAATATTGCTGTTTTACTCTTTACTTTATTTAATTATGCTTTTATTGTCTGTTTTTAAACAATTTCATTCAGTTCTTTATGATTCCTTTCCCTCATGTAATTTTAAAATGTGTTTTTGCCAAAATAAAACTTCTAAATAATCATTCTTTCTCTCTCATCAGCCAAACTAATTAGAGAAACTACCCCCTAAAGCCCCATAATCCAGAACTACACTGTACCTACATTACACCCCCACCAAAAAAAAAAAAAGATCAGCTGCACAGTTTATTGCTTCTTCTTATTTAGTTCTAGGCTATGAAAATCTGTCTCTCCCAAATCAAAAATACTTCATCCTAGCCAAAATTCTGAACCCAGCTAAAGATCCATCTCCAGAAACTTACTAAGTACCAATGCTTCTCTTCTAACCATGGCACCTAATTTCTCCTTCCTTTCTTCTGCTATATTAGTATACAATACTCCAATCTGCTTTGCAACTCTCACACCATTTCACCTGATCTACCATTCATACTTCTAACCTGAGTATGAATCTATGCATTTCTAATCATTTTGCACTTTATCATATTACTCACCTTGTTTTTGGTCTACTTCCAATATTGTCTACTTTTCAATTCTGCTTTGTTGTTAATAATTTCATATTTATAACAGATTATAACTAGTCTGTGTTTTTTTTGTTGAAATGTTTACCTCTGTTCTTATACCCAGCTGAGACTGATCCTGGTCATTTACATTCAGTGTTCTGCCTCACTTAAAACATTTAAACAAATAAATAAACAAGCAGCAGAGCAGAGTTTGAAGTAAATGACTAATACATGAATAACATGGTTTATGACTCAGGACTAGTCATGTGTAGGGCTGAGTTCAGGCATTCAGGACCACACTAGAATTGAGATCTGTATCCACTTTCAAGGATGGCTTTGTGTGTATGCTGGGTGTGTGGGTAAGACCTAATGTCTTTGATATCCCCTTTCCAGGCGCAAGCATCTATTTGCTTTGTCAGCTGACATTTAATGCTATGGAGTATTCAAAAATTATCAGCTCTGTGGGAAGTGCTACTTAATGTGAGTGAGTGTTAAGAAAATGTATAACTGCAATGTGCAAGCTTATATGCATTTAGGGTTAAAAAGAAATTAATACGTTTATTCTGCTTATTCTGTGTGAAATATGTGCAGCTGCAGAAAACCCTGATAACAGAACAATTGACACTTGAAAGTCTACCATGGTCAGCAGAATGTGTATTGACGCCAGAGTTGTATCTTGACCCTGGCAAATGTATCATATCAAGAACTGAACAGCTGAAGAAATGTAAGAAACAAAGGAGGGCTGAAATTAGCCCAAGGCCAGGTTGTTTTTCTCAAACTTGTTTTGCAAGACAGCAATTTTCTGACCATGTCAGCAGTAAATCTAACAATGTCTTCTTTTCTGACCATGTCAACAGTTAAACTAACAATATTTTCTTGTGTACATGCAGAGAACTGTATAAGAATAGCATGCTGAACCATGGAAAAGGCAGACAAACCCTGTGCCTACATGCTTTGTCTCCTTGCTGCAAGTAATAAAGGGTGCCTTACTTGAACCTTACGTGCATTGATCTTTGTGTTTTCCTTTACAGATTGGTCCCTCGAGCCAGAATCCCTCACTTCACCTCGGATCAGACGGCCAGGTGGCTGAAACCGTACAGGGAAGAAACCAAATCAGTTCTTCTTATGTGAAAAGTCCTCCGACTGAATTGTCGTCAAAAGAGGCCAGCCACTTTCTGATCTGCGACTGAAGGACGGGTTTTCCGTGAATCAGCTATCAATCACGTGGGCTCAGGTAAGGTGAATCTACTTTTTCTGTTTCAAGATCAGGGATTAGATGTGTATTGTTTCTGTCAGATTGTATTTTCTTACAGTTTGTTTGTTTGTTTGTGTCTTTCGGCTTTTCCTGGTTAGGGGTCGCCAGAGCGGAACTCTGGTCCGCTAATGATTGGTAGTTGATTTTTACGTGCCAAGTTACCAGCCCTGATGCACAACCTTCAACGAAGGTACGCCCATTCACGCATGTCTCCACACAGAAGACGCTCTAGCTAAGAATCGAACCGGACAGCGTCTTACTGTGAGGTGACAACGCTACTGCTGCACCACCACTGCAGTTCTATTGTATTTTCTTACAGTCAGGGATAGAAAAGGTACAGTCTTGTCATAGATCAGGTAAAACAGATCAATAAGCTTTAGACAGTCATTCTGAAGAGACTATAACAAAATCCGTGGTACACGTAAAAATTTGAAGGCATCAGATAATATTTTCTGTACAGTCTATGTAGCAAACGAAAATAGGGAAAAATGGGTAATAATTGTATAAAGACACCGGGAAACCCACCGTTGACGGAAGATGCAAAATACATGCAGTTGCAGCGTGCAGACAACGTTAGATATTTTTCAAAATGGGTTATAAAGTATGAGTTTGATGGGAAATTAGAAAAGTCCTCACTTATCAAGCTTATCAAGCAACTCAAAACCAATTCTAAGGGTCAAGTAAAAAAGCAACGACAGTTAGGAATTCCCCAGGCACACAGGTGGCTGGAGGAAGCAAACCGCAGAGACCAAAAGAACAAAGATTCGAAGACAATGTTTTTAGATAAGGAAGACAATAACTTGGTAATGGCATTGGCACCTCCGCCTCCCCCTCCTTTACCAGAATACGGAGCGAGTGGACAGGTTGATCCACCCCCATTATATCCTATGCTCACTGGAGACAGGGACAGCTTAAAACTGAAATTAACTAAAGTTAGGGATCCCATCGAAACTAGGTCCCGAACAAAGGCAAATAATCAAGAAGAAGGCTCTGAATTATGGCAGATAGTTAGGAATACATGACCTGTAGAAGAAGAAATATGCCCACTCATAGAAGTTCTGAACCCTCAGGCAGGACAGGAAGATCAGACTCCAACTATCCTAGTATATAGACCTTGGACTCTGGAAGATATCCAGAAAGCTACAGAAGGGATTCCCCATCCAAAACTTAATTTCAGAAAATTTTCAGAAGATTTACAAGGAATGAGGCTGAGTTATAACTTAAATGGGGAAGAGACAGAAAAAGTAGTTTGACAGATTGTAGGACCAGATTGGTACATTATTTGTGGCAACTGGAATCCTCGTGACGCTGCACAAAAACCCCTCCCACATAGCAGCGCAGAATTAGACACTCGAGTGAAGAGACTTACAGACCGCATCTCTGAGAAATGGAAACCTAGGGCAGACTGGACATGCATTAATCAATGTGTCCAGCAGGAGGGTGAATCAGTTGACCGATACTTTGCTAGGCTGTTAGAATGTTTTGACAACCACTGTGGAATGCAAGTTCCTGAAGATCAAAAACAAGATTCTTCATATGAACAGCAGCTGAAAAATGCATTTCTAAAAGGTAGTAGTACACCTATAAGCAGTTTCATTACAAAACACATAGTTGACCATCAAACGAGCAGATTACACTCACTACTTGGATATGCTAGACATGCTGAAAGGCATTTTAATAGCAAAAAGAAGAAGAAGGCTCAGGTATTTTCCATAGAAGACAGAGCAGAAGTTTATGTAGTACACCTCAGGAAAAAGGGCAGGAAAAACACACAGGGAGGTAAGCAGTCTGATCAGCGATCAGAAGACTTTGAAGGACGTAAGAAAAGGGGAGAATTTTTTAAATGTGGTAAAAAGGGACATTTAGCAAGGGATTGCAGGAAAAATAAGAAGGTTACAATGGAAGACAAGGAAGGTGAGGAATGACTATATGATAGTCAGAAATCACTGGAAGGAACCGGTACAGAAAGGGCAAACAAGGATGTGAAAAGGGAAATAGAGGAAGTACAGGAAATTAATGATGATACAGAAGACGAAGAAGTACTAGACTTGGCTTTATTGAGCTGGGAGCTCTATTTAGCAGATACAAAACCAGAAGTTACACTTTTGGTAGAAGGCAGTGAGGTTAAATTTTTGTGTGATTCAGGGGCATCATGGACCCTGATACACCCCTCCAAATTACCAGACAATTCAGAGTCATCTGATTACATATTGGTCAAAGCAGTGAATGGGCAGCTATACTGGGAGCCCCTCTCCCGCAATATCACCATAACAGATCCTGTTTCAGGATTAGCACAAATAAGTAAGATTGCAGTTTCTGCGAAATGCCCCATAAATCTCTTGGGCAGAGATCTTATGCAGTTGTTTGGCATAGCGGTGGTTCCAACTATGCAGGGCATGGAAGCGCAGCGACGAACTGACACCTTAATGGCTCAGTCGGGGAGTGAAACGTTTTATTGGTACAGTCAGGACCTGGTTACGACTGGTCCAGGGACTGTGACCAAAGAACTGATGAATGTAGCCATCAGTAAGTTTGCCTCCCTGGACATTGATAAACAGCACCTGCTGCATTGCACCCTGTATTTTTGTAACACACCAGGGCCTGATAATGAGTATGAAAAAGAATTATTTAAGCATCGTACAAACAGATTGCTACTGAGAAACTTATACAGGGACGCAGAAGGGAATAGTGTAGCCAGCTGTTCGCTGCCCCAGGAGTTTTTGACACTTTATAAATCCAATCGACTACCACATGTAAGCTTAACCAAGAATAAAAACATACGGTGGGCAGACCTAGGGGAGAGAGTTACAAGATGGGAAAAACAAATAGAACTGGAGTTGTCAGGACAGGGAATACAAGTACAAAAATTGAATTGGGTAACTCAAGCCAACCCAGCTGTACATTTGCAGTCTCGCAAAGATAGCTGATGGGTACTCCTGTTGATGGAAGAAGAAAATGCCTTGCGGGGTATACCAGAGACCCTCTGGTCAACAGGTAAATCAGATGTAGGACTTATCCATAGAGCAGGACCAGTTAGTATCACACCAAAGTCAGCATTTAGACCACAAAAGTGACAGTATCCCTTAAGAAAAGATGCAAAGGCAGGAATAAAACCTATCATAGCAGCATTACTTAAGGGAGGGGTGCTAGTGGAATCTCCCAATTCCCCGTGTAATACACCTTTATTTCCAGTTAAAAAAGCCAATGGAGAGTGGCGTATGGCCCAGGATTTACAAGCTGTAAATGATGCTGTAATACCAAGGGCACCTATAGTGCCAGATCCACACACCCTGTTAAATGATTTAAAACCTGAGCATAAGTATTTTTCTGTGGTAGATATCAGTAATGCATTCTTTTCAATACCAATACACCCAGATAGCCAGTATTGGTTTGCATTCACATTTCAGGGAAAAAGATACACATACACGTGACTGCCACAGGGATATAGTGAGAGCCCTACAATATTCTCACAAGAAATGTCAAGCAACTTGGCAAGGTTTAATCCGCCAAAGGGTAGTCAGGTCTTACTTTATGTTGATGACATTTTGTTAGCGGCCCCCACCCTGCAGGATTGTAGGGAAGATACTGTAGCACTTCTACGATTCTTAGCTGCTGAGGGACATAAAGTAAACAAGGACAAACTGCAGCTGTAGAAAAGACAGGTAAAGTACTTGGGATATGTAATATCCAAGGGAGGTAGAACTTTAGATGAGGGCAAAAAAGTGGCAATCTTGCAGGCACCAAAGCATACCACCAAGAAGGAAATGATGTCCTTCTTGGGAACGACAAATTTCTGTCGAAGCTGGATTCCAAACTATACCTTGGAATCTGCACCCTTAACTGACCTCATATATAAGACACCAATGGCAGTGCAGGATTTGTTACAATGGACATCAGAGGCAGAATTTGCTTTTTGTAAACTGAAACAATTGATAGCATCCTCTCTAGTTCTGGGATTGCCAAACTATCATAAACGTTTTTTCCAGATTGTAGATTGCAAGCAGGGTTATATGACATCAGTACTAACACAACAACATGGAGATAAGCAACGTCCCATAGCTTACTATTCATCACAATTAGACCCAGTAGCATGATCTTTGCCACACTGTGTACAGGCAGTAGTCGCGGCAGCAATGACAGTGCAGGCTTCGGCTTCAGTAGTCTTGTTTCACCCACTCACTCCAAGGGTACCTCATGCAGTCGCGATTATTTTATTGCAAGAAAAAGTAGCATATCTCTCTCCTGCTAGGCATCTCTCCTGCATGACCATATTGTTGAGCCAACCTCATGACAATTGAATGATGTACGATCTTAAACCCTTCTACCCTGCTCCCAACTCCTGCAGATGGCACACCACATCGTTGCCTGCAAATAATCAAGCAGAAGACATTACCTAGGAAAGACCTCACGGATGACCCCTTGGATAATGCCAAGGTGACATACTACGTGGATGGCTTGTGCAAAAGGGGCCCTACAGGACAGAACCTAGTAGGATATGCAGTAGTCTCTGATACTGAAGTTATCGAAGCAAAATCTTTACCGTATCATTTATCTGCACAGGCAGCAGAATTGATTGCTCTGACACGAGCATGTACCTTAGCAAAGAATAAGTGTGTAAACATCTTCACTGATAGTCAATACGCTTTTTCCACTGTACATGTGTTTGCACAACAGTGGAAAAACCGAGGAATGATAACATCTACTGGCAAACCTATAAATCATGCGCAGCTTATTTTAGATCTCTTAGAATCCATTATATTGCCTCGAAGGGTAGCTATTTGCAAATGTACAGCTCATACTAAACAACAGGACATAATTTCAAAAGGTAATGCGAGAGTTGATGCAGCTGCAAAACAGGCAGCTACAGAGGTATTCCTTCTAGATAAGGAATTACACCCCTCTGAAACCTTGAATTTAGATATGTTAAAAACAATGCAGACACTCACTACGCAAGCAGAAAAACAGCGATGGATAAGACGAGGAGCAATCCTTGAGAAGGGGCTGTACATCTCTAAGGAGGGAAACCAATATTACCCTCTAACTTGTTCCGCTATGCAGCATTGTTGAGCCATGGACAGTGCCATGTCTCAACAGGGGGGAATGGTACAGCTGGTGAACCAGGTGTTCACAACGTACGGATTTACAAACTATTCTAAAATAATGTTTAATGTGTCAAATCTGTAACAAACACCATGCACAGGGGGTGATAAAGCCTAAGCAAGGGAGTTTTCCCACACCACCATATCCGTTTCACACTATCTGTATGGATTTCATAGAACTAAACAAATGTGAAAACAAGAAGTACTGCCTTGTCATTATAGATATGTTCTCCAGGTGGGTGGAAGCTTTTCCAACCAAAAATCCAGATGCAGCTACAGTAACAAAGGTACTTGTTAAGGAAATTATCCCTAGGTTTGGCATTCCGGAGAGAATATATAGTGACAACGGAACACACTTTGTAAATCAAGCCATACAGCAGCTGAGTAAGTTTTTTGGTATCTCTTTAAAAAATCATTGTGCATATCATCCGCGGTCTGCAGGGCTGGTTGAAAGGCATAATGGTATACTAAAAAGCAAACTGAGGAAATTGACAGCTGAAACTGGAAAAACCTGGCTGTATTGTTTGCCCCTAGCACTATTAAACATGAGAACAGTTCCCACAGTAAAGGGCCTGACCCCATATGAAAAGTTGTATGGGAGAGCATATTATACACCCCAGTGGAAACCTCTCATGTCCCTAAGTCAGGAAGCTGATTTTATGTTAGCTGAATACATGAAAAAACTGTTAAATTCTAAACATCTGTTGCAGTCTAATTCTGTTTTAGGTTCGGAACAAACTAGGACACCAGAAGTAGCAGTGACGCCAGGAGACTGGGTGTAGATCAAGATTGTGAAGAGAAAAAAAATGGCGTCACCAAAGTGGGAAGGTCCCTACCAGGTACTTCTGTCAACACCAACTGCAGTTAAGATCGCAGAGCAGGCTTCGTGGATCCATCTGACACACTGCAAGCTAGTAAAAGACTTTGAGTTGGGTAAAGATCTTACCTCTCCACCAGGACCCTAAGCACAAAGTCTGGCTACAAAGGGGGGTCAGATCAATAGGAACTGGCTCGTCTCAACCCCAGTGAAACAACCATCAGTGCTGAAGGTCCTATTAGGGAAGAGAGTAAGATCGACAGAACCCAAAATGAAGACTGATTTCCATCCCTTTGGGAAGAATGGAGAAGATAAGGGCAATATGGAGCAACAATTCCCGCAGAAATATTGCACGACCATCCTATTGGCCATCATGTTAACAGTAATCTTTTTGCTATGGCCGTTTCTCTTCTCTGCTACACAAGTAGAACTAAGTAAGCGTGCAGAGTGGCACCCGAATTTTAATACTTACCAGGCAATCAAATAAGTGTATGCTAAAACTTTCAATATATCGAATTGTTGGATCTGTACAGCCCTACCAATGGCACATGGGGGATTGCTGCTAACTTCTGTTCCCCTAGGGGCTAATAAGACCTGGGAAAATCTAATTCATGATACAACAGATGTCACGTCTAAAGATAAGGTAGCATTACACTTGGCTATTCGTCAAAATGGAACTGTGTGTTTTCATAAGAACTATACAGTCAAGGTAGGATGGAGCCATTGCAATGCAACAGTTCCCTATGGATGTTCCACTAAACCTAATAATACCGGATCTTATTGCAACACGAACTATGACTTATTTTGTGAATTGATGCATAGAACAATCGAGGAAGTAAAACGTGATTCTGTTCTATACAAACATCTGTCCATAATTGACACAAAAATGTTTCATGCAGGACAAGGGTATATTCATAGTAAAGTTACCACCAAAGTAGAAAATTGCTACTTCATATGCAGAAAAAAAGCATATAAGTGGCCACCTGAGAACTGGTATGATATGAGCTGTTTTTTGGGGTACCTGGTTCCGGCCATATGACACATGGCAGTTTTACCTCAAGGGAAAATTCAGAATGTCCGAGAAATTAAGAAGCCTGCTAATCCAGTGGGACAAATCAATGCACCTTGGAAATACCATCATGACTTAGGCCCTGGAAATAACAAAGGACTATCGCACATGGATCTGGGTGATGACGTCATATCATGGGCAGGCATATTACCAGCATATGGAACAACAAAATCGATCTGGGAGCTGAGAAAACTATCTAAACTTCTTGAAATAATGAGTAATGCAACCTTTTCTGCCCTAGAATTGGTAACCGATGAACTGACTGCCATGAGAACAGTGGTACTTCAAAATTGCATGGCTCTTGACTTCACCCTAGCTGTGAAAGGAGGTACATGCGCTTTAATCCAGGAGGAGTGCTGTTCATACATTCCTAACAATAAACATGAGATAGACAACCATCTTGAAGTAATTCAGCAGGTGTCGGCGATGACCAAACCAGGACCAAACCCATTGATGGACTTCTTCCAGAAATGGTTCGGGGGTTGGGGCAGCATCCTGATGAACATACCAATGGTTAGACCACAGCTGAAGATAAAAATGGAATAATCCATGCTTGAGATGTATACCAGGCGTTTATCCAGCTTTTATTTTCTATTTTCTTTCATTTGTATCCTGATGAACATTCTGATTGCCATCTGTGTAGGAATAGCCTTACTGATGGTGTGTGGATGCTGCTGCATCCCCGGTATGAAAGGACTAGTTAAGAATATAGTAGACATTTCAGTTTCAGAAACTTTATACCAATATGCTGAATTCGAGGAACTACTTAAAACTGAAAAAATGCTTTCACAGGCTTAAACTGAATGACTCTCTAACTGCAAATCCTAAGTAGGAAATGGTTATGAGAAGAAAAACTGTTTATGCTTGTTTTGAAGGTAGAATAAAGTATTAAAGGGGGGGAATGTTAAGAAAATGTATAACTGCAATGTGCAAGCTTAGATGCATTTAGGGTTAAAAAGAAATTAATACATTTATTCTGCTTATTCTGTGTGAAATATGTGCAGCTGCAGAAAACCTTGATAAGAGAACAATTGACGCTTGAAAGTCTACCATGGTCAGCAGAATGTGTATTGACGCCAGGGTTGTATCTTGACCCTGGGCAAATTTATCATATCAAGAAATGAACAGCTGAAGAAATGTAATGTAAGAAACAAAGGAGGGCTGAAATTAGCCCAAGGCCAGGTTGTTTTTCTCAAACATGTTTTGCAAGACAGCAATTTTCTGACCATGTCAGCAGTAAATCTAACAATGTCTTCTTTTCTGACCATGTCAGCAGTTAAACTAACAATATTTTTTGTGTACATGCAGAGAACTGTATAAGAATAGCATGCTGAACCATGGAAAAGGCAGACAAACCTTGTACCTACATGCTTTGTCTCCTTGCTGCAAGTAATAAAGGGTGCCTTACTTGAACCTTACGTGCATTGATCTTTGTGTTTTCCTTTACAGTGAGATTAAACATTTTTGGTTTCACAACATGGAGCTAATGTGATTAAAGAAGCATCTAAAATATTTTTTACTTAAGTACAAAAACATTTATTTTAGATGCATATATAGCCACATTCTGTGAAGCTAGTACAGAGCAGAAATACAATTTTGTATAGTACTTCTCTTTCCTGAATGCCCCCTTCATCTGCTATTAGTGAGCTAGATTTATATTTAATATTTTTGGTTATTTTAATGCCAGTTGACACTATATGGATTGTTTGTGCTAATAAAAGTATTTAAAAAAAGAATAAAATCTGTTGATCCAATGTTTAGAATCCTGAGATCCATTATGTCATAATGTAGCCTTCTGTGAATCTAAAGCTCAGAATGTCTCTAATTGCACTTGTTTATTTCCAGATTTCAGTCTGCTTTCTCATGGAAAAAGCAGTATAAAAAGTGTGATGTGCACACATTTGACATTCTTGTTACTCAAATGTAAAATGCAAACTGCACAGAACATAAGCTAATATTACTTTAAAATCTCATTTATTGCCTTTATTTATAGGTGAAGTCAAAGTCTATGTTCCTTTTTACTTTCTAAAATATTATATTTTTTAGCACCTAGATATTTCCTTGTTATCTTAATGACACCCCTGCCTCATTAGCTTATTGTACATTCTGCACAACTAGTCCCATCATAAATGTCTTTTTGTTTATTGTGCATTGCAATAATAGAGCTATCATACCAATCACTACTTCTGAAAAAGAAACAGCAACAAAAGTACCGTATACATATTGTAGGTCGTCAATTGGCAATGGAATATTAAAGCACTGGAAGCTATAATGTTAAACAAATATAAAAATTTGTGGTCTTGTTGATTACTTTGTATGTTATTAATCTTAATCTGTTGTCTGACAAAATTATTTTCTACTAACTAACATGGCTGGTCATAGGCATGGGAAACCTGGGAACCATCTAAGGCACTACTTGGACATGGAAACTTTTCCACCTTTTTTCCTCCATTACTCTTGCTATGGTGCTCTTGTTAAAAAACACCATCACAACCCTTTAAGGAAATTGATGCAGACTGCTTAGCTTTCAGACCCTCTGCTTGGCTTCACCCACAGACTAAACAATGAATCATTAAATCATAGAGCATTTGAAGCCTCAAAGGTTCTATGATTCATTGTCTAGACTGTAATAGGTGGAACTGAGAGGAAAGTCCAGAAACTTTCAACAACAAAGTGTAATGGCTACAGAGATAACACAAAAATCACAATAAGTCAATATGAGTTAGTACCATGAGTGTTTTAAGAGAATGTTGTAGTCAGGGTACAGCTCACACAGACTAGACTACATTGTAGAAGGTATTCTTTGTTATTATGCTGGCAGGCAACCCAATATTATGGTCAGCGGACTTTGCATGAACCAAGCTGAAATGCTTTATACTATGTGATAAAATAAAATATATTAGAATCAAACACCAGTGGTGTATGCAAACTTCCTGCGATTGCTGGGTACAGGACATGTCAATGGATGAAAGTGACTGAACTTGGCCTACTGTTGTTTGTTTAAGTTCAACAAATATTCTGGCTTTGCAAGACTAATGTGTATTTGCATGAAGCAAGCAGGAACATTTTACTATGACTGGCTACTATGTGTTTGTGTGAAACAGAGTTGAATTGAATTACTGTAGTCATGTTTTAATTACAGTCATATATCTGAGTTCTATACATTCAACAAAGCAGATAATTACTGGGAATGTTGCTAAAAGAGCTCCAGTTCTGATGGAAGAGGAAAAAAGATAATAATAGTACCTTTGTGGTAGTGAGGGGCTACTGGCAAGGGATGTAGGTTATGCAGGCATTTATTTACATTCCACCTAAAACTGCTATTATGGAGCTTAAGAAATGTTGGGGAGTAATAATCAGCTTTCAACAGGGAATATTATATATAGGTGGGGACTGGGACTTGATTTGCATCAGTGGAGATCTGGGGACATAGAAGGAAAACTATAACAAAAGAGGGTAAAAAATTATGAAAATAGTTGGTATGGAAAGTGTGAATTCAGTAATACGAAATTGGAGAGACTTTACATATTATTCCCCAAGGTAAAATAACTTGACTAGACAAGAAAGAAATTATATTTCACATGAACATGTGCATTTAATTGAAAACTTTGTCACACATATCCAATAACTATTTGAGATCATGCACCAGTAACAACTAAGATAAAAAGGCAGGGTAATGAAACAAAAATGAGTATCTACCCATTAAAATGAGAAGAATTTTAAGGAATGGGTATTGGAAATTATTCAAGAGTTTTTATGGAAGACAGACATTTCTTCAGAAGATATAGTGAGTGAGTAGGATAAAATGAAAGTGGAGTTTAAAATAGGGTAGAAGTAAAAGAAAAAGAGATATGGTTAAGAAGTAGCAGGAATTATTTAGAAGGGCTAACAAAGGTTAAAGTATTGCAGAATAAGGGGAATCTCACAGAACAAAAATAGGTACAACTACAGAGTGCTAAAGAGAAAAAGTTGTTGTCAAACTTAGGGAGTCTATAACAAGAAAAATAACCAGAGATCATGTCAAGGTATTGGAGATATTTCTGGAATTTTATGAAAATGTGTATAAAGAGGAGTAATGTGGAAATCAAGTTGTTGTTTGTCTTTCGGCTTTTCCCGGTTAGGGGTCGCCACAGCGGAACTCCGGTCCACTAATGATTGGCAGTTGTTTTTTTATATGGTGTCGAGTTGCCAGCCCGATGCCCAACCTTCAACAAAGGCATGCTCATTCAACACCCATTCAACGCATGTCTTTCAAACGCCCACTCGACCACGGGGAGGGCATGCAGACTCCACACAGAAGGCACTCCCAACCCAAGCCGAGAATCGAACGGGAGAACCTCTTAGTAATGTAAGCATAAATGGAAATATTTATGGAAGACTTAAGTATGCCAAAGCTAGAGGTACTATGATACAAGCTTGGACTAGTGAAGGGGATGGAGTGATAATACATTTCTGCCTATCATGTGTGAGGTCTTTTCCTATTTATATATGAAATGCCACTATAGAGTTAAAGAAATCTTTGTTTGTAATAAATTAAGCTGTTATTACCTTTCAGCATGTTCAGGTCAGATAGCATTCTGTGATTGTCTCCATTTCTTATTCTCTGCTATAAATACATCCAGTTTTAATTTCAGCCATCTGCTTACAGTTCCTTCATCATTTAAAATATTGCAACTTGCATAACATAATTACAGTTAAAAAATTCACAGTTTCTATGAGGACAAAGTGGAGACAGTGTTCCTTGTTTTGCCTATCTAACAATAAACATTCTAATGAGGTGGTCTACTTTTATAAAATAGAGGTCAATGTATGGAACCTAAATGTGCTAGTGCACAGACATTTTTGTGGAAAGAAATTTTCTTCTTATCATATGTTCTCTTGAAAGAGTCATGCAAATAAAATGTTATCATTACTTTCAGAATTTTCTGGCTAAATGGTTGAACATAATTATAAGAGGCCACTGATGCTCATAAACTGGTTTGGTTGGTTAGTTGTTTATTATGAAATAAGAAAAAGCCATGGAAACCAAAAAAAAAAGTCAACATTAAAAAAGTGTTCGGTTTCAGGCTATACATGTAGCAATTTGTCATGCAGGTAGATAAAATATAATACTGGTATGTCAAAAAGAAGTAATCATGAAATGTATAGAGTACAGACTTAGAAGAAGGAACTGTAAACATATGATCTAAGCAAATTTAAACAACTGCATGTCATATGGTGACACTGTTATGCCAAAATATGCTTCCTGTTATTCGACAAACAATACTGTCACGAATATGTGAAAGTGTGCAGTGAAGTATCTACCAGTTTGCATGTTGTTACTGCTAATTAGGAGGCTAGAACTGTAAGAAAGCAATCACAGAGTCTAGGGAGGTAGAAACTTGTTTTTCAATAAATAACAGAATACAGTCTGGTAGCTTCAAATGTTCAGCTGCCAACCATACAAAGAATGAACTAAAAGACAGCTGAATATTTTCAGTTACTAATGAAATAAAGTGATTATTCTAGCTTCTGTTTTGTGCATTATGCCTTATCATTAGTTATTCTGTCAGTGACACTAGTTTTAATCATGAATTATAGATACTGTTTGGAATTCATAGCTTTCAAGATCTCAAATTTTAAACAATACATTAAATACATTCTCTGAAAGGGATTAATGTCATACAAATTTCACATTCTGTATGAAATATCCTGCCTTACTCTAAGTTCTTGTGATTATGTTTCCTTTTAATTATCTTTCAAAGTACAAGAACAAATTAATAAATTCAAATAAGTTCAAATAATGAAAAAATAAGCAAATGTACAGCATGCTAATATGTACTGTATACGGACTCCAGAATGTGTTCAACCCAAATAAATTCCTACATTTTCCATCCCAACAAAATACTTACTAACCTTATAACATTCAACCTTACAGTGAAAGAAGGTCATACACAACAAAGATCCTATGTACTCTTGAAGAATTTAAGGTTAGCTTTTGCTATGAATCATATGGTTGTGTATTTCCAGAGCAAAGTCTGCTTTCTTAACTATTAAATCATATGAAGATAATGGCATCTGATCAGTGTCAACATAAAATGTATTTGACTGGTCTTATTGAAGTTGCCTTTTTTCTAGGTTAAGTATGTGAATTAAATCTCTACAGCTGTAATGTCATCCAAATGTAGAGACATATCCAGTGTATTTTGAAAATTCATGATAATAATATGGATGCACAAATCCTCAATATATCAAGAGAGTAAGCAAAAAAAATCCAAAGTAGCAAAATTCAGATTATGGGAAATATTGTGGCACAATAAAGAAAAGAAAGAAATAAATCTAATATAGCACTTGTTTAAAAAACTAATACATTTTCATTTTTATAGAGAGGGCTGTGACCTTGTACCATCTGCCCCCTACTATCTGTATGTACTAACTTAAGACATTACAGGAATTAAAACAAATACTCATATTTTTGCAGCAAAACATATATTTTTCAGCAAAGATGATGTTTAAAATGGAATGTATAGTTAGCAGTGGAAATGGGAGCACAATTCCCCATACGAATGGTTTAGGAGAGTCCTCTGCAAATATTGCTGATATGGTGAATCATTATTTGAAATGCAAAATTGTGCAGTAGTTGAGTACTGTTGATGTTATTTGTTTTTGAACTTTTGTACACTCATTGAGTTTCACTCATGTGCTTCAGATTTATGCCATACCTCTACATTTTAGTTGTGGATCAGGACAGGAGCTACAAAAGTTCTACAGCATGCTACACAGTGATTACTTTTATGTCTCACCTGTTGTTCAAGGCTGGAAAAATGGCTTAGTTTTATATAACTTAGAAAAAGAATGTATAAGTTATAAATAATTAAATGTTAGGATAAGCAGCACTTACCAGCTTTGACTCCTTTTACAAAATGTTTTAGCCCTAATAATCATGGGTTCCGTGCAAAATTTCCTAAATTACTCTCACTTCTATCAGTCATACATGCATTCATTAAGGATGCACATAAGATCTCACAGTTACCTTTGTGAAGAGACCGGCACTGATATCGAACAAGTTACAAGTTTCACCTAAACCCAATATGAGCTTTGATGTCCAACTCAAATTTCATTCCCATTCTGAAAGCAGTCAGCTCAAAAATCTATTCAAACTATCCAAGTTAACTTAATTTCTTGTACTTGTATTTCCTCCCCAAGCTGTAATGTTTACTTATAGCTTTGCGATATATTATGGAATCCATTTAAAATGGCTTCTGTTCACTGTGCTTTGAAGAAAGCTTGCTGTCATCTTGTTTTATTTGGGACTGTTCCATTAGCCAACAGCCACTGTTAACCTTTGACCCTGCTTGATTAGTTTTCTCATATGACCAAGCCATTACCCCTTTGCTTATCTTTTCTCTGTATCATTTTTACTGATTTTGTATTTATCCAAGTCATACTAATAAAATACATTTACACACTCTTAAACATTACAAACATTCCAGAAATATGAACTGTAATACATAAAACATAATTATTCTATTTATTTTCATTGTACATATTAAACAAACGTATTATCCAGAATTTAAAGCAGTTCCCCAAGCACATTTCCTCTTCACTTTCAATACACAAGCAATAATGCCCGACAGGGTGTGTATCAGCATCGGGTCTCTACACCCCTGGAAGGGCATCAATTGCACATTAAAACACACCCTGGAGGGCATTATTGGTCAAAGACAATGAACTCTCTGTAAAATTGTTGTGTTTTACTTATTTATTTTTTTAAGTACTATATTATTTTTTAAATATATTTTTGATGTAAAATAGTTCCTCCACCTAATGTTTCACACTTGCTGTAGTACATTTTAATGATGTTGGAGGAAGCATTTGACATCCAAAATATAACACTTTCAAAAAATAACCAGGTATTTACTTTTTTTTTTTTGGTCTCTTACTCCTAAACTGTTTGGTTTGTTGGTAGTCATTGGAGATTGAAGTTACTAAATAATGACATACATTAATGGGCACCAGAACCATAGACTGAGGGGGGAGTGGAGCCCTCCACACTTTTGCAGATCATCCATACCTCTCAACTGTCCCAAATTATTTCTTTATTTTCATTTTGCATGCTTTAGCTGCACACAATAACATCAGTTCGTCCAGCCTGTCGGAGTTGAGCTCGCAGTACAAATGCATTTGCAAGCGGGAATGGCTACTTATTTACTCAGATTACTTTCAGAAGCTGCCTGCTTATTTACTCTGCAGATTTTATTTAGCTGCTGCTGCTTATTTACTCAGATTACTTTCAGAAGCTGCATACTTATTTACTCTGAGGATGGAGTCTGGACTGGCTGTTTACTGGGAGATGTATATTATTTTCAGAGTAAGTAAGCTTCTGCTGGGTGAACACAGGTGTGTGTGTGAGTGTGTGTGTAAATGCCCCCAACAGAATACATCTGGTGGCTAGACGTACTCAGGCTCAAACCCTGTACCTTGGGTACAGGTAAAAAAAGCCTAAAGTCCCTAGCCAATATCACTTGTTAACTTATGCCTCACATTTTTGTTCTGTTCCTCTGGTTTTTAGGAGTGGTAAAACAAAACCTTTTATTCTAGCAATTTTCTAAGGTTATAAAATCAGTATTTGAATTGTGTCCCTATTTTGGGGCTGTATTCCCCCATTATTGGCTTTGTTCTGTATTTTTGTGCTAAGAGGTTGAGAGCTATGGTGAGAAGTGATAACTGAGTTCACTAAATGATATAATAGCCATTTAAGTTTGTCTTCCTGTTTTAAAAGCAACTGTTGGTTTAGCTTAGTGGTATGTTGCTCTGACTGTAGTGTACAGGGTTCTAGGTTCAAGACTTGGCAGTGAAATGTATGGTGGTAATGCAGCATTTTATGCAAGCAACTTTCCAAAATTATACAAGCAATATTTAAATTGTGTCCCTGGTTTTTGGCCTTTTGCCCCCCCCCAATTGAAAATAAGTTCAAGAAGCTGTGCAACATGCCTATGAATTACACTACTGTGATTCTGTATTATTTATATATTGTGTGTAGAAGTAGACTGTTTTCATGGAAATGTTCTGAATAGGGCAATTTTGTCATTATTGGTGCGTGCATTTTGCTTCATTGCCTACTGGAAAAATGTTCAAACAATATATTTAAAATGCAGTTGTCTGTGGAAGTAGACCTTTACGATGGAAATTTTCTGAATAGGGCAGTTTTGTCATTATTGGTTAATGCATTTTTGTTTCATTGCCTACTGGAAAAATGTTTAAACAATAAATTTAAAATGTGCTCTAACTTAAGTCTAACAAGTATGCTGTATTATACAAAGAATATAATTTAATACAATCAGGAAGGTGAATCTAGGAATGCATACATGTATGCATGGCCCTAAAAATGTGTTTGAAAACAGCCCAGGGGAAAGTGTGAAAGGCTCAAAATCATGGGCAAATTTTAAGCTTTACTCTTGTTACCAAAGCAATGGATGAAGGTAAAACAGTTGACATCACATTACCTTGACTTGGCCAGGCCTTTTGACACAATCCCCTACTCAGGTGTAGTACAAAAGATGAATAATGAAGGAGCAAACACTTACATCACCAGCTGGATTGCCAACTTGGCTCACAGGATGCAGGAGATCAAAACAGGGGAAGAGACCAGTCACCAATGGAGTCCCCCAGGGTTCAGTGCTGAGACTTTTTCTGTTTGGCATATACATGTCAAAAGTAAAAGGAAATACCAAAGAGCTTTGACCATTTAAGTTTGAGATGACTGCAAGCTAGGAGAAGTTATTGAATCCCCAAATGACTTAACCATCATGTAGGAAGGTTTGTCCCAAATAATAACTGGTATCAAAATCATGGCAATGTCCTCTGAGAACTGATCCAATCGTTTGGCATTTGGGAACTTGTGTGTACAGTGACCTAACTTTTGACCAACATGTGCCCAGAGTCATAAGAAAGCCTTTCTATATTGCACAGCTTATAAACAAATTGATTGTGACTCGATCTAGAGATGTTGTTTTCCCCCTTTACAAAGCTCTCATTATGTCAATCATTTTGTATAATGCCCACTTTGGCATGTATCTATCCAACCCCATGCAACAATTGGTATACCTTCAGAGATACCTTACTAAAAGGATACAAGTTCTAAACAATAGGTCTTGCATGGACCACCTCAAAGATTTATTACTATACTCAGTATCCTACAGAGTGCTTCGAGGTGACATGTCTGGCATACAAACCATCCTCCGACATAATACAGATGGACCTACTGAACATCAGCAAGTCAAATGGCATCAGAAATACTCAGTCCAGGTATCTAAACTGAATGTTGTGGAGAGATGGATATATATCACAGAGGCTATCACTGTTCTGGAACAGACTATCCATAAAAATAAAGCAAAGCTCATCCATCCATATTCAAATGCAACTTGGATCTAAGGATGGCTAATAGAAAATGTACTCCAGGATTTCCCCTCATGCCACTAATCGATAGAGGCAGTTCCTAAATGCTGCATCCCTTACATGGCCCCCTCAAATTATCTATGGTATGATCACAGTTGTTCTCACTAGGGCTAATATACAATTATCAGCCATAGGGATAGCTAAGACCAATCAGAAAATGTTAATTCAAGCACCAAAAGGGAATTGGCTAAGCGTAAAATGTCCTCCAAGTGAACCTATGTTGTGGTAGAAAATAGTTATAAAAAATTACTAAGTGCCCCTGTCACCCCACCCCCCCCCCCAGTCTCTAACAGTTTCCGGTGCCTATGCATACATTTGAGTTTCAGACTTATTTCCTTCAGAACATTCATGCTAACACAAATCTTTTACTTAAGCAACTTTGTAATTTTATAAGAGCAATAATTAAAATCTGTTTCTATTTTACAGCCTTTGGTCCTCCCTTTACCCCTTTTTTTTAGGCTTTATCCAGATTTCTTCAGCTGAAATGTCCAGAGGTACACAAACCTCTTTACTGCTGCTGCTTGCTGCCAGTAGTCATCTCACTCACTCACTCACTCACTCACTCACTCACTCACTCACTCACTCACTCACTCACTCTGTCAGACACACACCTCTGCTTCAGAAAATGCATGCTAATGGAGACTCTGTTATTCTTCTAACTTCATAAAGGCAATATTTAAAATCCATCCCTATTTTCAGCCCTTAGTTCCTCCATCATTTTTGTTTCTCTCCAGATTTCTTGTGCTAAGAGGTTGAGATGTACAGAAATCTCGTAACTGATGCTGCTTCTGCCAGGAGAAAGCTCAATCAGTCTCACACACACAAACACACACACACACACACACACACACACACACACACACACACACACACACACACACACACACACACACACACACACACACACACACACACACACACACACACACACACACACACACACACACACACACACACACATACACACATTATCTTTTGCTTTCATGTACGCATTCACTTACACACACAGACAGCAACATAAACACATATACATACACACACAAACACACACACACACACACACACACACACACACACACACACACACACACACACACACACACACACACACACACACACACACACACACACACACACACAGACACACACACACACACACACACACACACACACACACACACTTTTCCTCTTTCAGTTATTTTTTTACACTCACTAAACAGCAAAATCACTGATCAGTGAGTGTAAAATTGATCACTCTCTCTCTTACTCTCATACATGCATGCGATCTCACACACAGACAAACACACACACACACACACACACACACACACACACACACATTTTTTCTTTTCTTTTTTTTTCTTTTTTCTTTTATACTCAGTAAACAGCTAAAGTGCTGCTTAGCGTGCATAAAATAATGGTGGCCATTAGGTTTTCTCTGTCTGAGCTCCACTGCACCTTGATTTGCAGCCATGAAACTGTGGACTCTTTTTTTTGGCAGGTATTACTTGTACATAAGTACCCTGCTGGTGAATGTTCATTCTCCAGTCAGAGTGCTGATGTACAGTTCACCCATTCTTTAATAAATAATAATTACTGGCTATCCATTCCAGTGAACCCATTATTTGGCTTGAAAAATTTGTGTCATACCCTTCTTTACCCAGCCTTATCAGCTATTTTATAAAGAATCCATCTGGAATGACCAATCATATTTTAGTTTCTTTCTTTGATTATTTTCTCTTCTTGATATTTTTCTCTGTGCATTTCAGTTTTGATTAACCATCCACCCAAGTTAGTAGTTGTTTCACAATTATACAGTGATGTTTTTCTCATTGGGTTTCATAGGTTCATAGGGTCATAGGTGTGTACTAGGCTAATGGCCCTGAAGCATTTACAAGCCTAGCCCATAGAAGTGCCCTGGCATTGTGCCGCCCGATGTTAGTTCCCAGTGCCTCTATCAAGTAGAGCCACTGGAATGATCCCCGGGGTGAACTTTCTATCACCATCCATTCATCAAGATTTCTCTTGAAGAGGGACATGCATGGGAAGTCTATTCCAGAGCATGAGCAGTCTCTGGGTGTGGAACCTGTCCCTCCAGCATGTTCTGTTGATTGTGGTAATGAGGTTGAGGTCTCTGGAGTGTGTGGTGCGGTGGGATTGGGGTTTGTTTAGATGTAGCATTTCTAACAGAGCTGGGTTGGACATGGCTTTGTAAGTCAAGCAGAAATTGCCTCTAAGTAGGTGATATGAGACAGAGAATAGCTGGAGTCTTGTGAGTTTGTCTGTGCAGGATATGTCAAACCAAAATGAAAAACTGCAGCAGACCACCACTAAGAAAACTGTTTAATGACTCCATAAAATAATAAAAACAATAAAAGCACAGATTAAATAACCACACAGAGATAAGCGATTTTGGGCTTCTGCCCTTCATCAGATAAATTTGTGTATTTGGTAATTCTAAATTTAAACTTAGTGAGAGCCAATCACAATTCAGTATTGTACATGCCGATTTTTGAGGGCGGGGTTGATGCCTAGTTTGGTGAGTTTATCAATAATTCCTGAGTGAGGAATGGTATCAAAGGCCTTGGCAAGATCGAGGTAGACTGTATGCACTGCCTTGCCTTCATCCACAGCCCTGGTGATTGACTCAAAAAAGTCAACCAGGTTGAACAGGCATGATCTACCTTTCACAAAGCCAAATTGCGTGGGGTCTAGAGTTTGGAGATTTCCTATATCTTTGTTAATCAGTTTCATGATGATGCACTCCATAGCTTTACATGTCAGACACATCAGGCTAATGGGGCAATAATTCCCAGGGTCTATAATCGCTCCCCCTTTATGAAGAGAGATGACTGTAACAGTGTGCCATTCGGTAGGGACAAAGCCTGAGGTGAGGCTGTGACTGAACAGGGAACACAAATATGGTGCCAGTTCACTTTGTAGTTCACATAGAATACAGCCAGGGATATTATTGGGTCCCATGGAAGCTGCATTCTTGGCCTTGGACAATGCAGCTTTAACCTGTGCTGAAGTAATGCTGGGTGCCTGGTATTCTTCTGGTATTGTGATTCGTCTTTTGGGGGATAGAGGGTAAAGCTGGCACTGAATCTGTCAGCCAGTATGTTGGCAATATCTGTTGGCTCAGTATAGGAGGTACCATTGTGCAGTAACTCAGAGCAAATCTGGGTATTGCCGTGGAGGCTCTTGTTATAGCTATAGAAGGCTTTGTGATTGTTTTTAGTGTCTGCCGCAATTCTGTGTTCATAGCTGTCTTTAGAGGATTCGATGAGGGATCTCAACTTTTTGTTGAGGCTAATAAGAGAGTTTTTTCCAGTCTTGGGACTTCACCTTTTCCTGAAACAGTTTCTTCCTTCTGTTGTAGAGTTTATTCATGGCAGGGGACCACCAGATTGACTTCCTTTTTTTGGAGGAGAGCATCTTGGTTCTGTTGGGTATGGCTAGATCCATGCATTTATGTACATGTTCGTACAGTGCATTGGTGTATGATTTTGTAATTATGAAGCTATTTTCCATTGGCATGGGTGCCATGAAGTTAGCCACCTCTGTTTGTAGGAGTTCAAAGTCAGCTTTGGAGAAGTTTTTCAAGGTGGTTATCTTTGCGAGGGGTGTGGGTGTGGGCGAGATGTGGATTTATGAGGTAATTAGTTTATGGTCGGATCTGACCAGGGAAGGATTGACTATTGTTGTAGAGCAATGGTCGCCTATGTTAGTAATAACTAGGTCAAGGATGTTGGTTCCTCTAGTGGGGGTCAGAATGAGCTGGTCCAGGGCATTGGAATTGATGAATTCCAGGAAGTGTTGGGCCAGTGTATTGGTGCTTGAGTAGTTTTCCCAGTTGATGGAGGGGTAGTTGAAGTCTCATTGTAATAGACTGTTGGGTTGGACCTTCATAGATTCTAGGGTGCTTAGGAACTTAGAGTGAGAGTCTAGGGACATAGTTGGGGACCTATAGCAAGCTATGACCTGGATTGCCGTCTTACCCAATGTTAGTTGTACCTGAAGTATCTCAGATACATTATGCTGGGCTACTAGTCTGGAGGTGTGCATATCCTTTATGAATATGGAGACATCACCACCTTTGGAGCTTCGGTCCATGTTTCGGGGCTGAAAGGTGTGGAATGAGTTACAGCCTGGTAGCGCAGGGGTGCTTTCTGATGCTTTAAACCAGGTCTCCGTTACAGCATAAATGTCGATGTTCTTCATTTTGATAAGTGAGTGCTTCTTGAGATTTAGTCTTCTAGCATTGAGCCGCATGACCCTCAGATTGCATTTATTTATAGTTGTTATGGTGGTAATTTGGTCTTTGGAACACAGCCTAAAAAAGGCACTATAGGGGTTGCAAGATGCTTAGCCAGTACCCACTGTATGTGCCATTTGCTTTAAAAAAGCCTACATGACTTTTTAACTGAGCAATGTGTGTTCTGTTTTTAATTCCTGTCTTCCTATCAGACAAACAGGCACTATCCCATAATGCCTTATTACAGCACAGTAGTTTCCATATCGCAGAACTGAAAGTAAAATAATCACATGGTAGACTGTTAATTCTGACTAAAGCAAAACATATAAAATAGCTATCAGGAGTATTTTTTAAACACCTTTACTGAATTATGACTTATATAAAAGCAATCAAGCTGTATTAACAAGTTCACGTTTACAGACATTATACTTCACATATATTGTTATATATCATATAACCTAAGTAGCATTACATAAATTATTCAAATCCTGTCTTTTTTATTTTAAACAGGAAACATATTTATTAAACCATTGTTGATATCACAGGCAATATGTATAAATGAAAACAAATCACACCGACACAATACTAGTCACAAACCATACTGACACATTCCCAGTTGCAAACATTATACATCACTTATAATCTACCCAATCATTTTCAGTCAAACATTACAGAGCTCATTTAAGTCCTGCCTTGTTTTAAACTTCATGCCTCCCCTGTATGTATTGTTGCCACAATTCCCATTTTTCTATGTACTTTGCTCCTACCCTTTCCTAAAGATCTCAAGTCCATTGTTTTGTCTCTGTTACTATATTCACTACTTCTAGTATAGCTGGTTTAGATTTTGATTTCCATTTTCTAGTAATTGCGTTTTTGGCAGCCACCATAATTAGACACAGCAAGGCCTTGCTATGTATAGGCAATTCTGATTCTGTATCATAGCTCAGAAAAATCATATTCCTCATTACACCAGTCTGCCCACCCAGCATCTCCAACAGTGCATCCCGCAGGGAATCCTTAAAGTCTGCCAACTTACCACATTCCTAGAAAATATGTTTCTAATTACCTCCAACATTTGCTGTCTACCTGAGGAAAAATTCTCTATAGTCCACATGGAGTATAAAAGTATCTATGTAAATATTTTCAAGCAAAAATCCTAAATATTCTAGATTGTGTTGCATATTTGCAAGGCATACATATATCCTCCCGTTGTTTCTTTGTGAATTGCTTATCAAGTCTCTCTTCCCAATCCTTTCTAACCTCCTCTGATTGATTCTTATAGTTATCATCCAATATTTTATATGCTCTACTAATTATTCCTTTTTTAATTGCAGCTTCTGTTCTAGATTCTACTAAAAAAATCTACCAATGCTGGTCTTTCATTTAGGACCTCCCTATTTCTTTCTATTTGCCTATTCTCTGATATCAATCCTTGATATGGAAGGCAATCTCTAATCTGCAACTGCTATTCAAATTATAGCTTGCTACAGATCACCCACCAAGTCCCAGGACCACCACTCCGCATTCCTGGAAACACTGGGAAACATAAAGGTCCTACCAAACACCCTGATATTGGGTGATTTCAATTACCCAAAAATTAACTGGGAGAACTAATCAAGTACAAACTCCCTTGTCCAACATTTCCTAGAATTTATAAACTCAAATGTCCTGAATCAACTGGTCAACACCCCCACCAGAGGTGGCAACATATTGGACCTGGTCATCACCAACATGGGTGACCAGTGTTCCACACCGGACGCCAACCCCACGTTGGTTAGATCTGACCATAAACTAATCACTCTGGATATCCACATTCCGCCACCACCCCCGGTCAAAGGAACCATTGTGAAAACTTTTCAAAAGCAAACTTCACGTTACTTAAGACCGAGGCGGGAAGTTTCAAAGCTCCCATGCTAAAGGATAACGCTGTCCAAGCTGCAAAATCCTTTACTAATGCACTCTACAGGCACCTACAAGAATGCATGGTTTGTGCTATCCCAAACAAAACCAAGACTCACTCCTCCAAGAAAAGGAAACCAGTCTGGTGGACCCCTGCCATAAACAAGCTATACAATAGAAGGAGGAAACTAGTACAGAAAAGAATAAAATCCCAAGAAGGGAAGACATCCCTGATCAGTATCAGCAAGAAACTATGTTCCCTCATAAAATCATCCAAGGCTAGCTTCGAAAGAAAAATTGCCATGGACTCCAAAGATAACCATAGGGCATTCTTTAGCTATGTCAAGAATCTAAGTGGCAATTCCCAGAGCTCGGAGTTAGTGCAGAATGGCACAAAATACACTGAACCAACTGATATAGCCAACATCCTGGCAGACAGGTTCAGTTCAAACTTCACCCCCCCCCTCTCACCCCCAAAAGGGCCCATAACTATACCAGAAGAATGTAATGCCCCTGAAATCACAGATACTCAGGTTAAAACAGCCCTCTCCAAAGCCAAAAACACAGCACCAATGGGGCCGGATGGTGTCCCAGGCTGCGTCCTACATGAGCTCAAAGATGAACTAACCCCTCACCTAAACACACTGTTTAAACTCAGACTCTCCACAGGCTATGTGCCCACAGAGTGATGTACAGCAATGGTTATTCCGCTCCACAAAGGTGGAGCCACAACGGACCCCAGGAACTACCGCCCTATAAACCTGACTAGCTTGGTCTGCAAAGCTATGGAGCGCATCATCATGGATCACATTAACAGAGACATTGGGAACCTCCAAACACTGGACCCTACCCAGTTCAGCTTTGTTAAGGGCAGATCATGCCTCCTAAACCTGGTGGACTTCTTTGAGACAGTTACCAAGGCTATAGACGAGGGAAAGGTGGTCCATACAGCCTACCTAGACCTCGCAAAGGCCTTTGACACCATTCCCCACTCAGGTATTATAGATAAGCTTACCAGCCTGAACATAAACCCCTACATCATGAGATGGGTTGCCAACTGGCTCATGGACAGAACCAGCATGGTAAGAGTTGCAGGAGCTAGGCCTGACTCTAAACCAATTACAAGTAGTGTTCCCCAGGGCTCAGTCCTACAACGTCTCCTGTTCGGCATATACTTCTCAGAGGTACAGGAAATCACAGGAGGACTATGGCTAACCAAGTTCGCAGATGACTGCAAACTAGGGGCTATAATTGACTGTCCGGCTGACACAGACATCCTCCAAAAGGGTATCACTGAGACAGATACCTGGTGTCAAATCCATGGCCTCTAGCTAAATGCCAAAAAGTGCATAGTCATCCCCTTTGGAAAAAACAAAGTACCTACAAACTATCACATAGGTGGTAGCCCCCTAAATACGGAAGACATAATAAGGGATCTGGGGACCCAAGTAGATAATAACCTCTCCTTTGATAATCACATTGCCAAAGTGGTTAGAAAATCCTTCTATGTGTCCCACCTAATCACAAAAGGGTTTGCATCTAGATCGATAGAGGTCACTGGGCCCCTCTACGCATCACTCATCAGACCCATCATATAGTACAGTGCCCCATTTGGGATGTACCTTACAAGACACCTGCAACAACTGGAAAGACCACAGAAGTACCTCACCAAGAGGATCACTGGCCCCAAGCAGATGCCTTATGCAGCTCGACTGAAGAAACTCCAACTGTACTCGGTTGCATACTGCCTACTCAGAGGTGATCTCTGCCTGACGTACAAGGCCATGTCCAATCCAGAATTGATGGACATTCTCCACCTAAAGAAAATCATATCCCCTCGAGCCACATGCTCCAGGGATCTAAACCACACCACAACAATAAATAGGACGTGCTGGATGGATAGATTCCTGTCCCGGAGACTTCCCATGCTCTAGAACAGGATTCCAATCTACATTAGGCAGAGCTCCTCGCTAACCCTCTTCAAGAGAAACCTTGACAAGTGGATGGGAAACAGAAAGTTTACCCCAGGGATCACTTCAATGGCTATGCTGGACAGAGGCACAGGGAACTAATCTAAAGGGGCGGCGAAAGCCAACACATTCCGGCTAGGCTTATAAATGCCTTTGGGCAGATAGACTAGTACCTACCTATGAACCTATGAACCTATGCAGTCCAAATAAATTCTTAGTGCCTTCCCAATCTATCATCTTTCCTTCTCTAGTTATTTGCTCCCAATACCTTGATTCATTTGCCAGTTTTCTCCAATAAATTCCAGCCTTCTCTTGCCAATTGTCTATATTCCTAATTGCAGTCATCCCTATCAGCAGAATCTCCTTTCCCCATTCCCATGTTGGCCCAGTTCTTAGGATACTTTCTGCTACTTTATCGATATAATATTCGGTATGATTATTGTTATTCTCCTTAAAGGCCTGCATCCAAAATGCTACTTTCTCCTTGTTTCTTGAGCCCCCCCCCATTTCATGATCGTCACTTTCCACTATAAATTATAGTTTGTTGCTTGTGCTATGTATAGGAGCCTTAATTGTGCAGCTCTGAACACCCCTTCAAATCGGTTAATCCTAATCTGTCCTGTTCTACTTGAAGAATCAGTTTATCCCACTGACTCTTGCTGTCTTCCCTTCTCGAATAAAGTCCTTCATCTTTTTATTTATTGCTATCCCAAACTTCTACTCTGGTTGATAAAAATATGCCTGACCTGTGTAAAAGACTAATGGGACTAAAAACATTTTAACTGCTTGTATCTTACTATCTATATCAATATAACAAAGCTTCCATTTTCTCAGTTTTTGCATTAAGTTTTGTTTAGTCTCTCTTCCCACATATCCTTAGCTGCCTCACCAGAATCCTTTTTAATCCATATTCCTAAATATAGGTTCATATTAGAAGCTCAAAGGTCCTATTCAGCGAATACGAAAAGAACGACATGTATTGGGCGAACCACAAAAACAGCGAACGTTCAAAACCGGGAAATTCAAAATGTTGATTCGTCATAGTTGGCACATCTGCGGTATAACTCTGTAAGGTAAGTGTGCGATAGTTACGGACCTTAGGGTTAGGGTGTGGGTTAAGGTAAGTGCATAGATAGGTAATGTATGTAAGGTTTAATGTAGGATTAGAAGTAAGGTTTTGTTAAGTGTATGTGTGTGGATTATTTATTTTGTTTGAGTATATATCTGTAGGGTAAGTGTGCTATAGTTACGGACCTTAGGGTTAGGGTGCAGGTTAAGGTAAGTGCATAGATATAGTGTATGTATGTGGTTTACTTATTTTGTTTGGGTATGTAGTATGTCATGGGCAGTGGGGTTGGCTGAGTATGATGATTCGTGATTTTAAATTTTGCAGTTTACAGTGTTTGGTGTATTCGCGGTTCGGTAAATATGTGTCGCTCTTTTCGTATTCACTGAACAGGACCTTTGAGCTTATAATATGAACACCTAAATACTTCCCTTTATCATGTCCTCATAAATATGGATATTGCTGAAGTAATTCATATGTGGGTACATAATTTGCCACTATTGCCTTTGTTTTAGCTTCATTAATTTTGTATCCAGAAAAGATTTGAAACTGTCTCAAAATGCTCCACATGACTGTCATGTCTCTTTCTTGTTTTGTCAGGTATAAAATAATAGCAGCTGTAAACAGAGACAGAAATTCAAGGATATAATTGGTATGGTATTCAAGAAAAACTGAGTCCCTTATTTTCTTTGCCAATGGTTCTAAATATGATGCAAATAACAAAGGGGAAAGAGGACACCCTTGCCTGGTTTCTGTGCTCAAGCAGAAATTATCAGACAGGACCCCACCCACTTTAATTTTTGCCTCAGATCCTTGATATATCCTCCTAATCAACCTTATATTTTTTCATAAATACAAATACTTCCATTGCCCTGCTCATAAGGTCCCATCTTACTCTGTTAAATGCTTTCTCTGCATCAAGACCCACCAACAACAATGGTATTTTCTTACATTCTGGTTCCCTCTGGATCATCATTGTTCTGTTAATGTTGTCAAATGTTTGCCTCCCCTCCACAAAACCACATTGATCCATATCTATCAGTTTTGGCATTACTTTGCCATTCCTTTAGCAATTATAGACATGAACACTTTATAATCATGGTTTAGTATTGAAATGGGGCTGTATGAAGCTGGATCTGATGGATTCTTACCCTCTTTAGGTATTGCAGCTACCACTGCTTTCTTCCAGGATGTTGGTACTTCTCCTCCTCTTAAAATACTGTTAAAATCGTTCAGATCTTTATCAC
Source organism: Protopterus annectens (assembly GCF_019279795.1). NCBI lineage: Eukaryota > Metazoa > Chordata > Ceratodontiformes > Protopteridae > Protopterus > Protopterus annectens. The sequence continues at coordinate 1,286,203,890 of NC_056737.1, forward strand.
TTTTTCCTTCCTAGCTTCCAAACTACAACAGGAATAACAACTGTTCCTGGGGACTTTCCTATAGATTGGTTATACATCAGAATTTTTATCTCTTCTCCTCCTATCCTAACCGTTAGTAATTGAGCCTTATCTATCTCTATTTAATTCTTCCATAAACATCTCCATTTGGATATTTTCTTGATTTCTGTATTTCTCTGCTTTATAAAGACCTTCACAAAATTTCCAAAACATTTCTAATACCTCTACAGAATTTCTTGTTACCTTCCTTGTTATAGTCTCCCTAACCTTGGTAACAGCCCTTTCTACTTTCTGTTGCCTGAGTTATTGTGCTAAAGGTTTTGTGCTCTAGTGTTATTATCAAAAAGCAGTTGCTTGGGGGTGTGGCCAAGATGGTGAACTGGTAGCAGCACTCTTCAAGAGCTCGCCAACCTGGATTATATTTCTGACAAGACTTTTATATCATAAATGATGGTTTTTTTTTTCCATTTTTTTATCATCATTCCACTTCTAAACAACTGGGTAATCTATTCAGTAACTTTAAAAAGAATTTTACCTAAAATTCCTATCATATTCATCTTGGACAAGAATTCCACTATCAGCTTGTCAGCATGAGCCACAACAAATCTTCACCTTAAGATTCCTCCCTAAAAAAGGAATTACAATCTCTCTTAAAAACCTACAAGACCTTTCTTTAAAAATAGACAAAATGGACAATAAACTGGACTCCTTCAAAGATAAATGCTCTCAACAGCTTGAACAAGTGCAGGAAATTGGCAAAAATCAGTACACCCACAAGAGCAAATGCCTCTCCGCTGACTGTGAAAAAATGTATATAAAGTCCAAAAGCAAATAACAGAGAGAGGCAACCACCAGGCTTCCAATAATCCAGTCTCGTAAAAGTATAAAAGTCTTTAATTACGTACACTAGGTAAGCGCTTTCACTAACTGCTTCATCAGACCTTAAAAACTTTTCAAACGTACAAACATTTGCTTATATAGTAAGCACATGATGCAAACACAATTGTTCAATCAACTTTTAAAAACACATGCTTCTTGTAAAAAACTTTTTGCCGTAAGTTTTAAACAGCTTCTCCATTGTCCATCTGCCAAGTTAATGCTACTACTTTGAACAGATGTCCATCATTAAACTAACCAGTGGCTTAAGATTATGGGATATCACTTGTTCGAACGGATATATATATCCTTCCAGTTAAGGATGCGTACATGATAATAGACTAATAAATTCAAATGCATCCTGTTCTTAAATCAAAAGGTCCATCTGTAATTAATTATCAGTGCAAATAAAAATGTCAAGTATAAAATAGTGTTACGCTACCTACTGCAAAATATGAATCGCTAGGACAACATTAATAAATGCAACTTAAATCAGAATGACAGTCATCTTGCTACATTATACATGTTGAATAAAACTAAAAGAAGCATGTATGGTGCATGATATTATTACCACCTTTTCACATTCTTGTCCCATGCATACCAGGTGGAACGCACTAGATTTTGTATTCAGAACATCCAAGGAAATAATATGTATACATACTCAGATAATTACTTATTAAACAAATATATGGCCGTATATGTAGGTATCCACTGATTATACGAGAAATACTTAAAAAAGGGAATGCTAACATATCCAATAATGATGTGTATGTAAATGCTGACAATCTGGAAGCATACGAGGATTGGGTAATGATATATAAGGGACCCAAATAAACAATTAATTGTTGTTAGTAACAGTATTTGAATAAAATACTATCAAGTATACAAAAATGAATATACAGCAAAGACCTAGATGCTATCTAGTAGCTAAACGTCTAGACCTCAAGATGGGTTTAATCAAGGTCCTTTCATTAAGGCCCTTGCCTTTATCTGCCCTCATTCTCATAATTCAGTTAACTTCCTTCCTCTCTGTAGCATTCCTCACATTGCCTTCCCTTATCTGGGGTTTAAATATGTCTATGACCATAAATCGAAAGGTGTGCTCATGACCATTAAGCAGCACATGTTTTGCCAAAGCATTGTTTTCATATTTCACTCTAATTGCATATAAATATTCCCTCATTCTATTGCGGAAGGCCCTATCAGTCTTACCGACATAGAATGAGGAACATTCCTGGCATGTTGCAAGATAGACGACATGCATCGTACTACAATCAGCTGACACTCTAAAGTGGAACATTCGACCTGTGTCTGGATGTACAAAACTATCACCTACATTTATATAAGGACAAAAATTACATCTACCAGAGGGAAGGGTCCCTGTGTAGTTCTTTAGATTTGACTCATCTGATGGATAACATAACAATCTCTTAAGACTTAATTTGTTTTTAAAGTAATACTTGGGTTTATCACCCACAATGTTCCTTAATTCCATATCTGTGGTAAGGACACGTCAATGATGTTCTATGGCATCCATGATGTCTTGATTATCTACTGCGAAGAACATTGGTACTTTCAATTCTGAAACATTGCTTCTAGGCTTATGAAATTCATCCTTTCTATCAGAGTAGAATGGTGCAGCTCTATTCTGTCTCAGGGTGTTCACACTCTGCAAACCATGTTCCATTTCGGCATATTTATAACCACGTTTAGCTAATCTATCCCTAAATGTATTGATTTCTTGCCTATATCCATCTTCTGTGGCATTGAGGCATGAAATCCTCATACCTTGCCCTTTAATAATATTATTAAATGTATATTGTGGATGCATAATACGTCTATGGAGAAGTGTATTCCTATAACACTTCTTCCTATAGACACCAGTATTGATATATGTATCCATCACTCTTTCAACGTATACATTTGAATATTCAATTTTAGTAGGTGAAATATTTGATGTGAATTTAAGACATGCTGTCATACTATTCATCTGTAGAATACACTCCTTAAGTTCTTGCTCATCACTGTTCCAAAGAAAAAAGACATTGTCTACAAATCGACGATAGAAAGAAACCTGTGCTTTAAACCAAGATTTCAGGAACAATTGTTCCTCCTCCCACAAAGCTAAAAACATATTGGTGTAGCTGTTGGCACATAAAGTGCCCATAGCTACGTCATCTCGCTGATGTACTGGTGAATGCATTCCGATCTGAAAGAAATTGTTTAGTATCTTTGAGTATGAACGTATTCCTATCCAATACTGGCCTGAGTTCCTTTTCCACATATAGAGAAAAGGGCTCGGTACTCCATCCCCTACCAGAGACTATCGGTCTTATGGGGGGATTAGTGCCATCCTTGTGAATCTTGGGTATGCCTTGTATTATTGGTATCACTGGATGTTCTACTTCAAGAAATTTAGCTAGTTCATCAGTTATTATATAACTATCTACCAAATTGATTACGGTCTTAAAGATTGTGTATTTTATCGAGTCAATTTTCTCTTTATTAATAATACTATAATGCGTAGTGTCACTAAGCATATTGAGCATTATCTCCTGATACTCTGTTTTATGCATGACTACTAAGGGGCTTCCTTTATCAGCTGGTCTGAAAACAATTGTGCTGTCACCCTGCAGTCTTTGCAATGCCTGCCTCTTATGATAATTTAAATTGTATCTATGCCTCTTATATGTGTGGCTTGTACTACTTTCATTATATATTTTGTATACATCTTCCTCCACTAGACTATAAAATGCTTCCACAAGGGGATGGTTGATCGGAATGAATTCACTGGGTCTTTGAATGGACATACACTATCATTCTCATTATTTCTAAAGGGGTATTTGAGCATTACATTCCTTGTAAATAACTTAATATCAGTTAGAACATCTGTAAGCCTATTACTGCAAGTGGGAATAAAATTCTGACCCTTGTTTAACGCACTTAGTTCAAAAACATCTAAACTTCTATGTGATATATTCCACACTAGACAGTCTTCGTCTGGTTCCACATCTTTTTGAGGGTATGATTCGATTCCCTCTCTGTTGACAGCTTCCGTTTCTGCCATCCATGACTTGCTGAATGATTTCTCCTTACCCCTTCTCCACAGAAATGGGAAGAGGGAATTGTTGAAAACCCACAAGATTGTTCTGGCTATTACTTATATTGACTTCCTGTGTGGTACTAGCCATTGCATAAGTTTTAGGCCTTACAACTGGTTGATTACTGTCACTCTCATTTATTTTGCCAGTTTGTTGTACTATGGCTGACTGTGCTACAAAAGTTTGTGGATTACTACTCAGTACATTAGGAACTACAGGTATATCAAAAGTTACATTATTTGTGGTATTATTATTAGATGTTGTACTGATATCGCTGATACCCACATCTAGTGTATTGCTGTTATTTCCATTGGTACCAACAGTACAAACATTGTTTATATTACTAGATGTTGGAACCGTGGCCTCTTTCGTAGTGTTATCAGCTGTTTGTCTATAAACTTGGCGTGGTCTCGGCCAAGTAAAGACATGGCCTTGCTAAAAGCCCTGAATGTCCCTATCTAATTTTGTTCATTTCTGTTGTAAAAGGTGCCTTTCATACACCAAAATGCCATCTAGGACGTTAGAAAGAGCTTTATCAACCATGTCTATAGGGAAGCCCGAGTTAAGGGCTTGTTGTTGCTCTATAATGGATTTTCTCAAACTTTCCTCTTCTGGTTTAAAGAACTCTAATAGGAGATGAATATAATTCATGCTCACCTTGATATTTAGTTTCTGCCACCTGGCAAGAAGCTTGGGATATTATTCTCCATAGGTGGGCATCTTTAATACTCGCAAGCCTCTTGGAATTACACCTCTGCTAAGGCATGCTTCAAAATGCTGTCGCTGTGCTGAGAGCCGTTTTAATTTGAACAAATCCACTTCTAGCTTTTCCATAGCTATGCGCAGCTGTTCCAAAGCATCAATATTGATAGGTTCAACTGCTTCATTGTTACAAACTCCATAGAGTAGTAACGGGTTTGTGTCACTTCTCATGCATGTGATAAATCTTGTAGATAGGCATTCGCCTCCGTTGGAAACCATACTTGTTCTCATTGCATTTCTATCCACATTGTTCCCTTGTGCATTAGAATCATCAAGAATGCTAGAGTTAGCTACATTTACGTCTGCTCTCATCAACCCAATGGGTCTGTAATCCAATTCAGTGTTGTTACTATCCCCCGCCATGTCTCCGTAGGGTGCAGCAAACAAATGTAAAATTAAAATGGCAAAAATCAGTACACCCACAAGAGCAAATGCCTCTCCGCTGACTGTGAAAAAATGTATATAAAGTCCAAAAGCAAATAACAGAGAGAGGCAACCACCAGGCTTCCAATAATCCAGTCTCATTGTAAAAGTATAAAAGTCTTTAATTACGTGCACTAGGTAAGCGCTTTCACTAACCGTTTCATCAGACCTTAAAAACTTTTCAAACATACAAACATTTGCTTATATAACAAGTACATGATGCAAACACAATTGTTCAATCAACTTTTAAAAACACACGCTTCTTGTAAAAAACTTTTTGCTGTAAGTTTTAAACAGTTTGTCCATTGTCCATTTGTCAAGTTAATGCTAGTACTAAGTTAATGCTAAATTTCTTGAAGTAGAACATCCAGTGATACCAATAATACAAGGCATAACCAAGATTCACAAGGATGGCACTAATCCCCCCATGAGACCGATAGTCTCTGGTAGGGGATGGAGTACCGAGCCCTTTTCTTTATATGTGGAAAAGCAACTCAGGCCAGTATTGGATAGGAATATGTTCATGCTCAAAGATACTAAACAATTCCTGTCAGATCTGTATGCATTCACCAGTACATCTTTAATGAAAGCAGACACGATATTTGTGACATTAGACGTGCGGTCATTATTTACAATGATCCCTAATGATATGGGCATTGAATTTATTAAGAGATATCTCACCAAGCACTGTGAGTATAATGCATCCAAGATTGATCTCATCTGTTTATTTTTGGAAATTATACTTGAGAATAATGTATTTCATTCTTGATAAAACACTATATATTCAGCGAGATGGCGTAGCTATGGGCATTTCATGTGCCAACAGCTACACCAATATGTTTTTAGCTTTGTGGGAGGAGGAAAAATTGTTCCTGAAATCTTGGTTTAAAGCATGGGTTTCTTTCTATCGTCAATTTGTAGATGATGTCTTTTTTCTTTGGAATGGTGATGAGCAAGAACTTAAGGAGTGTTTTCTACAGATGAATAGCATGACAGCATGTCTTAAATTCACATCAAATATTTCACCTACTAAAATTTAATATTTAGATGTATACGTTGAAAGAGTGAAGGATACATACATCAATACTGGTGTCTATAGGAAGAATTGTTATAGGAATACACTTCTCCATAGACATAGTATGCATCCACAATATACATTTAATAATATTATTAAAGGGTAAGGTATGAGGATTTCACGCCTCAATGCCACAGAAGATGGATATAGGCAAGAAATTAATACATTTAGGGATAGATTAGCTAAACGTGGTTATAAATATGTCGAAATAGAACATGGTTTGCAGAGTGTGAACACCCTGAGACAGAATAGAGCCACACCATTCTACTCTGATAGAATGGATGAATGTCATAAGCCTAGAAGCAATGTTTCAGAATTGAAGGTACCAATGTTCTTCGCAGTAGATAATCAAGACATCATGGATGCCATAGAACATCATTGGCATGTTCTTACTACAGATATGGAATTAAGGAACATTGTGGGTGATAAACCCAAGTATTACTTTAAAACCAAATTAAGTCTTAAGAGATTGCTATGTTATCCATCAGATGAGTCAAATCTAAAGAACTACACAGGGACCCTTCCCTCTGGTAGATGTAATTTTTGTCCTTATATAAATGTAGGTGATAGTTTTGTACATCCAGACACAGGTCGAATGTTCCACTTTAGAGTGTCAGCTGATTGTAGTACGATGCATGTCATCTATCTTGCAACATGCCAGGAATGTTCCTCATTCTATGTTGATAAGACCGATAGGGCCTTCCGCAATAGAATTAGGGAATATTTATATGCAATTAGAGTGAAATATGAAAACAATGCTTTGGCAAAACATGTGCTGCTTAATGGTCATGAGCACACCTTTCGATTTATGGTCATAGACATATTTAAACCCCAGATAAGGGAAGGCAATGTGAGGAATACTACAGAGAGGAAGGAAGTTAACTGGATTATGAGAATGAGGGCAGATAAAGGCAAGGGCCTTAATGAAAGGGCCTCGATTAAACCCATCTTGAGGTCTAGACATTTAGTTACTAGACAGCATCTAGGTCTTTGCTGTATATTCATTTTTGTATACTTGATAGTATTTTATTCAAATACTGTTACTAACAGCAATGGATTGTTTATTTGGGTCCCTTATATATCATTACCCAATCCTCGTATGCTTCCAGATTGTCAGCATTTACATACACATCATTGCTGTATATGTTAGCATTCTCTTTTTTAAGTATTTTTCATATATCAGTGGATAACTACATATACGGCCATATATTTGTTTAATAAGTAATTATCTGAGTATGTATACATATTATTTCCTCAGATGTTCTGAATACAAGATCTAGTGCGTTCTATCTGGTATGCATGGCACAAGAATGTGAAAAGGTGGTAATAATATCATGCACCATACATGCTTCCTTTAGTTGTATTTAACATGTATAATGTAGCAAGATGATAGTCATTCTGATTTAAGTTACATTTATTAATGTTGTCCTAGCGATTCATATTTTATAGTAGGTAGCGTAACACTATTTTATACTTGACATTTTTATTTGCACTGATAATTAATTACAGACGGACCTTTTGATTTAAGAACAGGATGCATTTGAATTTATTAGTCTATTATGATGCATGCTTCCTTAACTGGAAGGATATATATATCCGTTCGAACAAGTGATACTGCATAATCTTAAGCCACTGGTTAGTTTAATGATGGACATCTGTTCAATGTAATAGCATTAACTTGGCAGACGGACAATGGACAAGCTGTTCAAAACTTACAGCAAAAAGGTTTTTACAAGAAGAGTGTGTTTTTAAAAGTTGATTGAACAATTGTGTTAGCATCATGTGCTTGCTATATAAGCAAATGTTTGTACGTTTGAAAAGTTTTTAAGGTCTGATGAAGCAGTTAGTGAAAGCGCTTACCTAGTGCACATAATAAAGACTTTTATACTTTTATAACGAGACTGGATTATTGGAAGCCTGGTGGTTGCCTCTCTCTGTTATTTGCTTTTGGACTTTATATACATTTAGTACAGGAAATTGTTTTACAACATAAATTGCAAATATCACAGATGGAACAATCTTTAAATGAAATGAAAAAAAGACTAACTGAAGAAGAACACCACTCAGAACTACTATTAAAACAAAACAAATACTTAATGGACAAACTGGATGACTTGGAAATTTGGTCCTGAAGGGATAATCTTCATATATATCGGCTCCTGGAGAAAACAGAAGGTGATAACATCATTAACTTCCCTACAACATGGATACCAACTATAATTAAACTACCACAATCACTCTCCTATGGCATAGAGTGCGGTCACAGATCTGTAACAGCTGCAGAAACATCTATTTCAACAAAATCCAAACTGAGATTCATCATCATGAAAATGTTTTCCAGTCAGGACAAATAACTAATCCTAAAAACTGTGTGGTCACATTCACATATAAAATACCAAGGATCACTTATCAGATTTGACAATGACTATTCTTCAAATGTGGCAACAAAAAGAAGAGAATTGTATCCCATTGTAAAAGCTCTGAAGAAAAAGCAACTGAGGACACATTTATTGTTTCCAGTCAGACTGAAAATCTTTCTTCACGAGGGTATCAAAATCTTTGATTCACTGGACACAGTAACAAAATACTTACTTAACAACAATATAATTGACCAAGTTTAAGTTATGGATTGGACTAATAGCACACCCAAAAGAAATGCTGAGAGAAATGAATAGAAAGTGGTTGAACAGAAGAAGAAAAACCTAAAGGACAAATAAATAATATTTTATTTCTGTTCTTCATTTTTCATCTTTTTTCCCTACTACAATACAGTTATTATATCTCACATCAATACCCAACAAAAAGAGGGAGGGGAAGGAAGAGAGAGCAAAAGGAAACAAAGACAAAATTAAAAGAAAGTTTCCTTCATAAATTCATCAATGAATACAGGTACTTCATTTTTTTCCTTTTCTTTTTTTTTTATTGTTTGGTTAATATATATATTACTGATATTTTATAACTGCCACAAGTAACTATGCAATCTATACTACCAGTAAGAATACAGCAAAAATATATCATAAGAACAATTTATCATTATAAATACATTCTATTTTTTCATCCTTTACTAACTATAAATATCTAAATGCATTAAAAGTTTATTTATTTATCTGGAGGTACACTAACAATTTACCTAAAAGCTCTATTACATTATTATAATATACAAAATCACTATAACTACTCAAATACACTAGTTTAGCAATAAATTAAACCATGTAAAAAGTCTCTAAACACACTAAATACCACAAATCAATATATGAGTCATAGCCCTTACTTGGATAAGTGCACTAAGAGAAAATACTTAAATGCAAATATCAGAAAATCAGGGTGACAAATAAAGGCAAAGTGTTTGGCATATACATATTTCTTTTAGTGATTTAGTGTATACTTTATAGTGACAAGCATTATCTGGTCAAAATATATGCCCTTGATTTACTACTATTGACAGAAAAATTCTAGCCCATTTATTTACATTTCGTTTAGATTTATCAGAAGTACATATGATATGTAGTATTTAGTCAAGATAAATTCACTCATCTTCTAATGGTGTTTGCCCCTGCAGATATGCATCTAGAGCTTGAGGGAGCCAGAGAGGCAGTGTATGGCTTCAAGTTCTGTGCACACATAAATGGTCTTGATTATTAGACAATACATGTTATTAGGACTGTATACTCATGTGATTATCTGTCTGATCTAACAAAGCTATGTAACATTTTTATGGTGTAAAGTAACTGCATTGAGTAAAACAGCAATGAAACAACAGCTAGTGTGTTCAAGCAAGCTGACAGTTATATTTTCTTTGATTTGACACCAGGCACTGTAATTATATTGTTTTGTGGTGTCCTTGCTTTCCCGCTTGTAACAGGCTCGAGACATACCTGGGTTGTCTCCTTTTCCAGTTTTTACTGCCTTTTTGTTCCCACCACCTTCACAAGATAGTATACAGCACTTTGAAGGTTTTGTTTGTAATGAGCAATTCCTTGGAGACTGGTTAGCCATCTCGGACCTAAAATAAACTGCCACTTGCTTGATGATGTCATATCAGACATCGTGAACAAGCCTGGTCCCTTTATGTGCTCCACAAGTGCACCTTGGAACATAAAGTTTCAAACAGAAGCATATACATAAAAATAAAAGTTTAATAAATATTTACTGACTGCCTATTGATCGCTATCGAGCAGAAAAGCCATCAAAAAAGAAATGCCTTCACTGGTTTATCAGAAGCTGCATGACTTAAGGTCAGAAATGTATTCAATCAATAGTTTCTGTCACTTCCCATGTAAATGAAACAATTAAATATAATTATTTACAGTCTCTTTTCTAAACATTTTAATATATAGAATTTCTTAAAGGGAAAAAGTGCATTAAAAATGTTAATACATTTGTTTTATTTAAATACAACAGAAAGTTTCCCTATATACAGCCGCAATTTAAAAAAATGAATACTGCATCTGGAGCATTTCTCCCCGGGCCTCTGCTGAAAACAGGCTCTGTGGAACCTAGTCGGACATTCCCGGTCAACAAATGTTAAATAAAAAAAAAATAAATTAAATAAATATCTACTATTAGGGACATATCTATGACCCTATTTATTGTTCCAGTGTATCTGAAAGATACTCATACAAAGCACTTCAGACTGTGAATATATTTCTTTAAAATGTACTAAGCTTACATTGCCTTTAATTTGAATATTATATGCAATTTTTTTGTGTTTGGGTTATTGTCTTGACTGCAGTATTATAGTCCTAAGAGTCGTGTATTCAATAGTTAAAGTGCATAAAAAGTATTTTTCAGGGAAATCTGCCACTTGCAAATATTGCTTTGATAAAGACAGCCAAATAATCATTTTCATAGAAATGTGTATGTTGAATATCTCTCCTTTGTACAAATCTCTGTGCACCTGTACTGAGATAACCATTGTATGGTTCATATATTAGTTTCCATGTATTCTTGATATGAACACAGCTCTATTGCTAGTTGTAATTTAATTCAGTTAAAACTTACTTTCAACATCTACCATCATTAACTTGAATCAGACAATGTATCATATATATTAGCAGTATACATAAATCACAGACTGACATAACTAATATTAGATGAAGAATGTATGGAAACAAGATGGTATATTACAAGTTGTCATTCTTACTTATACTCTTAACAAAAGAACAGTTTTACTAAGATGGGAAAAAATGTGTTAAACATAGTAGCAATCAAGGTCTGATGGACCATCCATAAATAATATCTGTTGGGAAACGTTACACATCAACCTTCCAGTATGCATCTCATTAATTTTAACTTATATCTGATAAAGTGTTCCTCTCAAAGTTTAAACCTAACTGCTTCATAAGCTCTGGATTGGAAACAAACTAAATAATTCAAACACATTTCATAACATGACTAAGGGTCACAGCTGTAGTACAAAAATTATATAAAATATACTTATAGTTTAAATTGTTAAAAAATATAACAATTGTGATATGTTTATGCATTCAGTTTTTTATGCTGTTTCAAGTCAAGTTTCACATTCTAACTTTGTAATAAAAATGTATGGAGAGAATTTCATATTAACTTACACTCTGAACAGAATATGGAGGAAAGAGAAAATATTAACTTTCCTATTAAGCACTCTTGCCTCACATAATTAACAAGACTAGTCTTCAAAATCATCTCTCATTCATTTACTATTACAGGCTGAACATACAATCTCCTACATTACACTATGTATATATTGATTATACTAGGTTGTGAGACTCTACCTTTATAGAATAGTTATGACTAGATGGACTGTCTGTGTGACCCTGTTACACAGACAGGAGGAGTTAGTCCTCATAGGGATAGATGATGTTTGTATATTTATAGTTTTAGTCACACAAACTTGTTACATTTAGTTTATAATGTGTCTTATATTAATGAGAATATATTACATGCATATTTAAATCCTTTTCTCCAAAACATATCAGTAAATATAACAATTATATAATTTACAACAAACTGTCACATCCAAATATAATATGAAATGTCTATTTATGAATGTTAATGGTCTTAATAATAACAATAAATGGAAAAGCTTATTCAAATATCTTAATATATATAAACCCTCATTAGTATTTCTTCAAGAAACTCATCTAACTAATGATGGCATAAATAGTTTAAATTTCAATAATTATTCAGTACTAACAGCTTCAAAATTTAAACAAAAGAAAAGAGGTATATCTATATTAATCAAATTCCATTCTCGCCCACAAAATAATATCAACATATCAGGACTCCTCAGGCATGTTTTGCTTGGTATCTCTTGAAATCAATAAAAAAATTACACTCTGGTTAATATATATTGGATACCCAAGATTGATATTAAAACAATTAATATCCATTTAGAAAATATTATACATCATACAAAGGGCAGCTAAATTATGGCGGGTGATTTCAATTGTATTATGAAAGATAAAGACACTGACTCCCACTGTAATTGAAAAAAATTGTCTGCCTCCAGAGCCTTAATGAAGTTTATTGAGACAGTAATAATTAAAAATATTAACCAATTTGCTGATCATAATTCACTATTTTTTAATTTTTATTCACACACTCACTCATGTATTGACAGAGTCTATGTATCAAATGACTTAATAACAAAATTAAATGGAGATAAAGTTATAGGCTGCCCTCTATTCGATCATAATACAATACTATTTTAAATAGATACTGAGCCATATTTCTCTCTTCCTGTTACTAGAATTCCCTCATACTTAACAAACCCAAAATAATTTAAAGAATTTTATGAAAATGAAATAATGACTTTTTTGGAAATAAATAACACTAAAGATATTTTAGAAATATATGTATGGGATTCTTTAAAGTCATACATTTATGGTAAACACTAACATGGTTTGTTAACAAGAAAAAAAACATGGAATAAAGAAATGCTGAACCTACAAACTAAGCTTGATAATCTTAAACTAAAAATACAAAATGGCAACTCTAATTTAATCCCAGAATTAACACAAATCAATAATAAATACTCTGAGATTTTGCATCATAAAACTATGATAAAACTATGATAAATCTCAAGAAGATTAAATTAAACGCTTGCTCTATGAATTCCCTCAAACTGAAACAATTAGCAAACAGGACAAAAAAATCAAATCTAGACAAATAAAAGGAATTTACAATACACACACAAATAAGGTAGTAACTGATCTTAATAACATATTAGAAACATTTAGACTTCATTACAATAATCTCAATACATCCAACCTTGAAATTGCTTCATTAAATGATATTAAAACATTTTGTAGTAAGAATAGCACCACTAAATTAACCCAACACTAAACAGACATAATTAACAAACCAATAACAATGATAGAATTAAAAACACAAATTTCTAAACTTAAAATGAATAAGGCTCCTGGACCAGACAACATATTACCAGAGATGATCCATCTATTACCAGGACAATCAGTATCCTTACTCCTAAAAGTTTATAATACATCTAAAGACGAACTATTAACTCCCCCTTCATGGAAATATTCACTAATATCTCCAATAGTAAAACCTGATAAAGATGAAAAGTATTGTTCTTCATACAGGCTTATATCATTACTTAACATAGATTACAAAATGTTTATGGCAATTTTTGCAAATAGAATTAAACACTTTCTCCCCATATTAATACATGAAGACCAGACAGGCTTTATATAAAAGGAAGAAACACTTATGATAACATTAAAATAATCATAACATTAATAGACTATACTAAACATAAAAACAAAGACATAACATTAGTTTCCTTAGACTTCAACAGTGCTTTTGATACAGTAAACTGGAGATATTCAAACTTAGTTTTAGAAGAATATAAATTCCCCAAAGCTTTTATAAACTTAATTATGAAATTATATGAAAATTCCTTACCATATGTTAAACTAGGATCATATAAATCAGGTCCTATTACAGTTAAAAAAGGAAACAAGCATACTATCACCTTTATTATTTGCTTTACTGATTGAACCATGTGTGAATAATATTAGGTCACAGGTCAGGATGTAAGGTATAGAAATAACTAAAACTATAAAATTAAAACTACAATTGTTTGCAGATGATATAATTTTATCTCTATCCAATCCACATCACTCTATACAAGCATTATTTAAATCCATGCTTAACTTCCAAAAAGTTTCAGGACTGTGATTCAATGATGATAAAACAAAAATAGTATGCTTAAACCCCAAAACAAAAAACAATTTAGATAAAAAATTCTACAAATATATTGTTCCCGAGGCTAAACTTCAATACTTAGGAGTTTATATAACACATGACTTAAATGACTCTATCATATATAACTACACCACAACAATAAATAATATAAAAACACTGATTAATAACTGGAATACATATCTATTTATAATGGAAGACAGGCTGTATTTGATTAAATCAATTATTTCCCCCAAAATATTATATCTCATGCAAGTTTTTTTGGAACCATGACCTAAATATATAACACAAAAATACAATAAAATAATTTTAAAATTTCTATGGTATCCACTTAAACCTAGAATAGCCTTAAACAATAATTTACCAAACTGGGAAGATGGGGGAATTAATCTCCCAGATATTGAGATATATGTCCAATCTGCCTCAGTTAAAATTTTTACTTTATGGTTTAATCCATTATACTCATCTATATGGAAATCATTACATGAACAAATTTGCTTAGATGCTATGCAAAACCAAGTCCAGGATCATCTACTGATTTTATCAAATATCTTTTATTAGACTTTAAAATCATACATAATGGAAAGCAAGAATAATAAAATGTCATCATTCTATATAAATTATACATTAACCACATTAAAAAAAAATGTTAACTCAGATCCCAGTATTAAATCCCGGATATTTTTAATTTTCCCATTAGCTTACACTGCTAATAAGTTTGAAACGCCCCAATTTAACAAAATGGAAACTTTGAAGAAGGCAGAGTTAATATACTGGCATCAACTTTTAGAAAAAAAAAAAACAATGTATCCTCCATCACTTATCTTATAGACAAATATAATTTAACCAATGATATTTGGTTAACTCTGCAATCATTGAGACAAACCCTAATAAATAAGAGAGATACAATGCAAATTTCTGTTAGACATAAAATACCTACGTTTATTGACTTTATTACATTCATCACTAACCAACCTCTCCAAGGAAATAGGTATCTGTCTAACATTTACAAACTAATCAAAGAAATGAAATTATGCCACAAAGAATCTTATTGGAATTATTTTGCAAAAGTTAATAACCCCACTCCCAACATCATGAGAAAAAGCTTATTTTCAGGTCCTCAAAACATACTATATTATCTCCCCACTGTCATTTGTTTTCATGGAGATTCCTACATAGAGGTTTTCACACACCAAATAATCTAGCTCTGTTTGACAGTCAAGAAAGCTGTTGGAGATGCAAATTGAAATTAGAAGCAAACTGGGAACATGTTTTCTATGATTGTATAAAACTAAAATCCTATTGGAATAATATAAACTCTTTCTTTCAGACTATCCCCAGAATTCAGCAAGCTATGGCACGGTATGCAGTAATAGGGCAAGAGCTGCTGCAGGCAATATGGCTGACATGCGATCCAGGAATGAGCTCCTGGGACGTGCACGAGCACTCCTGCACTATTCCTGCATGGACACAGCCCCTGTATGCTAATTACCATATTTGTTAGTGAAAACCATGAAAATTAGGTGAATTAGTGATCCAGGAAGCAGGCAGATGTCCATGCAGGAATAGTGTAGACTGCAGAAATGTATTCAGCTAACAGCTGAATACATTTCTACAAACTACAAAACAGAGGCATGACAGCTCATAAAAAAAGCATGTATTATAAGGGTTAGGCATGCCAGTGGCCAAATATATGGCCATAGGCATGAAAAATAGTTTCAAAATTATAAAATATAACTTTATTTTTTTTTGGCCGATTTTGGCTGTTTAAGCGTAGGGCAGTGGTGCGCAAACAGGACCAGCCCAAAAATAAGAAAAAAAGCTGAAAATAAGCTTTTAAACCAAAATTATCATCTTGCCATAATAGTCAATGGCATGCATAAGACAACAAGACCATGGAATAGTGATTGCAAAGGGGCAAGGCTGAGTGTCAGTTTTGTAACCATGCATTAGTAGTCAGATCTATGCAAATGAGGGGAATGATACTGAATCACAGATTTCCCCTCAGTGCTAGCTTGCACCTAACAGTGTAGGTGCAATAACACCATGGTCTAAGCCTAAGAGCAGGATGACCTCATAAGGGGGGTGTCATGCATGCTGTAAGCTTATTGGAGCTCTGTGGCCCATGTTTGCCCTTAGCTAAGCACAGCTAAGGAAGGGGTGTATGTCTGAGGCTGCCTAGCAGTGTTTACACTGCCTAAACAGGTGTGCATGAAGTGCACCAGGTTTTAAACAAACAAACAAAAAAAAAAACAGGAAATAGCAGCTCCATTCACATCTGAGCACTGGGTTTGCACGGCGTGCCTCAGAGCTTAAATGGGAAGGCAATGGGAAGGGAAAACATCAGTAGGATGGTAATCAAGGAGAACTAGCATAGCTAGCAGGTGAAATGTATCAGAATCAGCCAATTACACAGGCAGTAACCCAGCCCAGCCCAGCAAACTACTATAAACTATGCAAACACCTTTCACTCTGTTTTTTCCCACAAAGTCTACACCACTGGTGTACACAAACAGGGAAATTTTACCAAACAAAACTAACAAAATGATAGGGGCTGCTATCACTCTCATACATCAATATGTGGAAGAGGTTGAGGGTGGAGAGGATGAGAATGCTGACAACCAACTTACAGTGAGGAGAAGGAGAAGAGTGTACAGACCCAGGGTAACCTACCAGGGGCTACATGACCTGGAGATAGTGGAGTGCTATAGGGTGGACAGGGACCTCCTACAGCAAATTGCTGAACTGTGCTGGCCACACCTCACACACAGAACCAACAGAGGGGAACCCATCCCAGTGGATACCAAGGTATGTGGAAGCTTAAGAATACTAGCTACAGGTACCTTCCAAAAGCCAACTGGGGATACCATGGGGATCTCACAGGCATCAGCATCCAGGGTACTCCACCAGTTCCTGGATGCCATGTCAGCACATGCTGGTGAGGTGTTGACCAGCAATATGCATCTCTTCCACCAAATAGCAGAATACCCTGAGGTAGTGGGTGCTATAGACTGCACGTACATACACATCAAAGCAGCACCTGATGAGCGAGGTAGAGTCTACATAAACCGCAAGGGCTTCCACTCCATCAACTGCCAGGTCATGTAGGATGCCCAGGACATTATAATGAATGTGTGTGCTGGCAGCCCGGGAAGCTATCACGACTCCCACATCTGGCATATGAAGCAGCTGCACCAGAGATTTGCCAGTGGGGACATCCCATATGGCCACTTAGTGGGAGATGCTGGTTATGCACTGGAGCCATAGCTGATGACATCCACCAGAAATGCACACACACCTGAACAAGAACTCCATAATGAGGCACATGCATAAACCAGAACCATAATAGAGCATGTGTTTGGGATGCTCAAGTCATGATTCCAGTGCCTGGACATATCTGGTCGAGCCTTGCAGTACTTTCCAGCTACATGTACACAAATTTTTATTGTATGTGCCTTGCTACACAATATGATCCTGCAGAAACAGCTGCAGCAGGAACAGCATGGGTAGGGCCACACATCCCCTCAACATTGCCAAGGCCAGCACAGGCACAGAAGGACTCAGAGGAGGAACAACCTGAGCCTGCCCCTGTAGGCAGAAGGAGGCATGCCCAGTATGCCCAGGCTTTGGCAAAATGGCAACAGGTAGCACATACACTGACACGGTAGGAACCCAGGGAATGACACCTCTCTCTGACTTGCACATACAGTAGAAGGGATGCCAAAGATGACACTGTGCTTTACCATGTATAGAGAGTATACTATGTGCATCCGACAGTCAGCCCACCAGCACCATCCTCAATACTGGCACAGCCACAAGGTAAGTCACTCTCCCTATCAATTGCTGAATGGAGTAGTATGTTCTGCTACTTATATCTATGGTATGGATGTGAGCATGCAAGGGAATTGGGTGGCTGAATGGGATGGCAGCAGATAGTGGACACCTATATGGGCAGCATGAAATCCATAACAAATACTGGTGTCAACAAAGTAGGCAGTACTAGACAAGGTAACAAATCCCACTGCAGGACATGTGGTGGGCCAAATGTGTGTACATAGGACACACACATGCATGTCAGTGAGGCTCACATACCCAGCAACAGTCTCAGCCAGCAGGACAGGTGTAGATGACCACAAAGAAAGGCTGTGCTAAGGCCTCCAATTGTTGACAATGGAGAACAGCCACCCTCCAGACCTACACAGACAGACTACAACAGGTCAGGCAGTTGGATGTTAGTTCTGAAGGGTAAGAAGTCTGAAACTGAAATGTAGGTCAGTAAAACCTAAGATCATTATCCACTGATATGCCTCTAGTCTGCATGATAAGTCAGAATAAAAAAAACAAAATGGAAGCCAACAGACTACCTGAAATGCCAGTACAGTCAATGCAAATGTTTACAGCTGTCAGGTGTGTGTCTCCCCACAATCCTATGTAGAAATGTAGTAACATGTACTTGTGGGTTTAATAACAGTGGAGCAAAGATTACCTGAGCTGGCCCAATTAGCAAATTAGCAGGATAGATTGTTGCATGTGTACAATATCCAGGGCTCTGTGTGTTAGGTTGTTGTGTGTTGTATATTGTGTGGAAGTGGTCAGCCTGTAGACATGGAAGGTTGTTTCCCAGTTGCCTATGGCCAGTACTGTTAATGACAGGGCCATGTCTGACAACTGCAGTGCCAACCACATTGCATCCCAGCAAGACCCAATCCAGCAGTCATCCATACTCATTGTTCGGATGTAACATCCTGCACCATATGAAAGACGGACATGCCATGAATGAGGGCCCAGACATACACACAGTACACAGGTGGAAGTACCCTAGACAGAGTATATAAAATGTAATTGTCAAATGCACACACCTTTGGAATTGTACATACAGGTTAGCAGCACATTAGTTGTCTGCATAGTATGGAATACTGATGTAGTCTGACCAATCACTGGCAGACAACAAAAAGCACAGTTATGAAGTAATTAGAAACTGCCGATATCCCCGGACAAGGCAGCATAAGGGGAATGTCCCAAGTATATCTGTGAGTCAGCTGCAAGAAGCTGCCCTATCACACATGCACTCATCTTACCCAACCATCAGCCACAGGTTCATCACAGGTCATATCCCTGCTGTTGGGAATGAGTACAGTATGACCCCCACCCCCACTTCTGTATGGGAATATTCACAGAATGCAGCATGCTGAAGAGATGTCCCATGCAGGTGTGTCACTAGCTGTAAGCAGCATCCTGCCAGCATCCACACCAATGGATTAATAAGGACAGGAACTATTGCCATTAACAACTTGCACGCGTACCCTGTCACCCCAGGGGAATCCAGTGACTTGTAGCCTGGGACTGTAGAAGTGACAGAATGCTCTGGCTTGCTACAGATGGCCTGCATCACTACCAAATGCCCTACAGTCCTCTGTCAAAGGCCTGTGACTCACCTGTACTGCCAATATATGTTATCTCATGGGGTCCCAAATAACAACATAACACAGTCCACAGAACAGAAATGCAAGGCCATGTCAACAAATCCCAGTAGCATGCCCACCATGTCCTACTCCATAAACTATGGACCAACACCTAAATACCGCTGGGATGAAGGGACAACTATAGGGATACTTATCAGATATCACTCGCATAATGTTAGGAAGAGGATAGAATAACAGAGGGGGCTATAGAAGCATGGACGGCATGGATTGTGTGAAGTCTGAAACTCTGATATGTGCCCATACTACCCCTGCCTGCAAACCCAGTAATGGGTGGCTACAAACCTGCTCGTAAACCACAATGTGAAGGGGAACTGACCAGATATATGAGCCCTGCCTCTGGGTAACCTGTGTGAATCTGTACAGCTGAGAGGTATGGCCACAGCAGAATATGGCCATTCTGTCATGTTGATAGATGTACAAGCAGGGGATTCTCAGCCACCAAAGTACCAAGGTGCCGGACCATTTACACAGACCCATCAGCAAGTGTCTGTGTCTCCCCCTCCAGAATGGCATGAGTGTGCAAGAATATGTAGGCTACAGACCACAATACTGGACACAGCTTCATTCATCTTGTATTCCCCAGGAAATTACTGTGAGCAAATAAGTATATCTGTCAGTAGTTGATGACATAATACATCACAGTTTAAAACAGTACATTTGTCTGAATATCTCTGCTAACACCAAAACCATGTAGCATAAGCAGCACAGACACAATAGTTACAGTATCCCACTATCATTTGCCCATTGTGAATCCATATTGTCAACCCATTTACATATATCCTACAGAGACAGGTTGCTAGCTGTAGGTGGAGAACACAAATTCCTGCACTGGAGTACAACCTACCTGTAATGGATTCACTCATTCAATACAGAAGGTCATACTGGGCATGCTCCCATGTCTGACAACAACTGTGGACTATACATATCTGTCAGTCGCAGATTTCTGTGCACACACACCACATTGCACACTATTCATGCTTTGCACACACATCAGATAGGAATGCACACATATATCCAAGGACAACACACTATAATTAATAGGTCAAATATACACAAAAAGAGATGTGAGGAAGAGAGAGACAGAGAGTAAACAAGAGCTTCCCATTATGAGTCTTGTACCACCACCACACATCCAACTGGCCAATATCACATGATGTGCTGATGTCTATCACTGTAGACATTTCCTTCTGGTAGCCCTCAGCACTACAGTGTCTGTGATGCTTGTGATAACTGTGTAACATGACAGTACAAATCAATATTCATCTAGCAGTCATATACCCAGTCCTGTCAAATGTAAAGTTGTGTGTGACTAAGTGTTGTGTTTATGGCCCATTCACACACACACACACACACACACACACACACACACACACACACACACACACACACTGCACTACTCATTGCCCTACTTTAGCAAGCCTGCTGATGTCAGTCACCCTGAAATACCCCTTTGGACAGGGATCATCTCTATAAGCTCTGTAGCATGTGCAATAACTGCATAATGCTAGAGCATAACATACTAGTTAGGTGTTAGTTCTAATCCCAGACATGGCAATTGTAAAACTCTGTGTGTGCATGTGAGGGATCAATGATTTTGAGGCCATTCACAGTAACTCCACCTCCCATTGCCCGACTTTAGCAAGTCTGCTGATGTCAGTCACCTTGAAATACCTCTTTGGACAAGGTTCAGCCTGCTGAGGTCAGTCACATTGAAATACCATTTTAGACAAGGTTCAGCTCTGTGGCGCTGGCGATAACAGCATAATGCTATAGGGTGACATACTAGTTAAGGAGAAGTTCTAATCCCAGACATGGCAACTGTGTGTGCATGAGAGAGAGAGAGTTTGTGTTATTGATAATACCTGACATTATGGACATTTACACTTACTACTCTCCCCTTACCCCTCCTTTTGCACTGCTGCTGATGTTAGTCACCTTCAAAGACACCTGTGGAGAGTTCTCCAACATGTAAGCTCCATGACGCGTACCATAAATGTGGAACAATGTTGTAGCAGTGACTACACCGGTATGGGTTTGAATCTTATCCATGGCAAGTGTTTGTATGTGTACTTCAAACATTTTGTCCCCATTGCACCCACTACACATCTCAGAGCCTGACTTTAGCAGTCCTGCAGATATCATCCACCTTAGAAGTACCTGTTGCCAACCCTAAACCATGACAGGTCAGTGGTGCATGTGGTAAATGCATAACATAATGGTCTGTAAAGATTGTCAGATACAGGTTTGAATCACACCCCTGGCAAATGTAAATGAGTGTTTTGGGTAAAATTAATTTTGGATCTCTCAACTAGTACATCACCCAATGCCAGTATTTACAACGGCTGGTGATGTTCCTCACCTTAGAAGTACCTTGGAATAACATCCTTCCTATGAGCTCCATGGTGTATGCAATAAGTGTGGTACAGTGTAGTAGCAATACATAGCTAAGTAGGGGTTTGAATCTCAGTATGGGCAAGTGTGTGTGTGTGTGTGTGTGCGTGTGTGTGTGTGTGTGTGTGTGTGTGTGTGTGCGCGCGCACGCGTGTCTGTCATCAGTATCCTGTGTGGAGGTTGCTGTGACTTTGTAATAACAGGATGCATTGAGGAGTGGGTTTTGCCACATTATTATGTTGAGGACCTAGTATTTGTCACAATGTCCACCTTACAAGGACAACAGATGTCAAACACCAGAGAGGCTGGTGTACACAATCCATAGCCCTACATGTGACATTATGGACTGATGAACAATATAGACAACCATTGTATTACTCAGAGAACACTCTTTACACACGTCTCATACACAAACACACTTGGCTAGGCAACAACCACTATACTGGTACTTCACTGCATATTGCCTCACAGATAGTAACCACAGTGTGGTTGCAGTGGACTACATGCCTGTTGACCACAACAGTGCCACTGACATCAGAAAGTACTGTAATGTGCTACATCTCCTGACTTGAGTGTGTTATCCATGGCACCCTGTTCCATCCGTACAGTAGGCACATAAATGCTTACAGTTGTCCTTTTGCTATGTTTCCCACTGGATGTCTGCAACAACTGTAGAGTCTGCAAATGTAACCCACAAAGGGAATACCATACCTTATACACATGCCCTGTATGGACAGACACCACTAATTCCACTGAATACCTGTATCATGCCGTCAATGTAGGTGGAAGCAACACCTCAGTTCCATAGCCAGGTCTCACCAAATGAGGTCAGGAATGCCACATCAGAAGATACAAATCTGTCCACACAACATGCCCCAGAGACCTCAAGTACACTTCACATGTCACACAACATGCATGTGGGACAGGTGCAGAACCCAGACACTGTCCATGTTATGGAATATAGATCACATACATGGGAAGCAGTGCATGTCACTGGCCACCCATAATAGTAACCCAGATGATTGGATGGTGAATACAATACCCACCTGTGGGGACCAATCCAGGGACTACACCCCTGAGCCACACTGGAGACCATTGTCATGTGGCCTGATGCCAAGGTATTCACTTTGCCTAGCCTTGTACAGCCTTTAGGCCCATTCACATACTACACACCTGTGAAGCAATGAACCCATGCATCTCAGTACTGGCAAGTGTATGTGTGTGTGTGTGTGTGTGTGTGTGTGTGTGTGTGTGTGTGTGTGTGTGTGTGTGTGTGTGTGTGGAGATTAATGATTTTGAAGCCATTCACAGTCACTATACCTCCCATTGCCCTACTTTAGCATGCCTGCTGATGTCATTCACCTTGAAATACCCCTTTGGACAAAGGCCAGCCCTATAAGCTTCATGGCACTTGTGATAACTGTGTAATACTGTAGTGTAGCAAAATAGTTAGGTAGGAGTTGTAATCCTGACCCTGCCAACCGTGATAATGTGTGTGTTTCCCCTGAGAGTGTGTGTGTGTGTGTGTGTGTGTGTGTCTTTGTTAACACCTGCTGTTCTGGACATTCACACATACTACACTTCCCTTATCCCTCCTTTAGCACTGTTGCTGATGTCACTCACCTTCAAAGATATCTTTAGGGAGCTCTCCAGCATGGCAGCTCTGTGGCATGTGCAATAACTGTATAACACTGTAATAGCAATACATAATCAGGTAGGGGTTTGAGACTCAGTACTGGTAAGTGTGTGTTTGTGTGTGTGTTATCAGTATCCTGTGTGGGTGTTGGGGTGATTGTATAATGACAGCATCCATTGCAGTGTGGGCTTTGCTACATCATTATATTGAGGACCTATATGTCCTATGATCCACATTACAAGGCCAACATTTGCCAAACACTGTAGAGATTGCTGTAGACAATCCTCAGACATAATTGTGTACTGCCATGTGCAATTACCATGTGACAGTGTGGATTAGTAAGCAATATAGGCAACCATTATAATGCCCAGATACCACTCTCCACCC